>NC_142606.1:30262166-30562166 GCF_041222555.1 Hakea prostrata
CTCATACACCAGCATCCTATGATCCTTCTCAACACAGAAACCCCAGACACAGATTAGGTTGAGGTGGTGCATTCTGGCAATTATTCCAATCTCACCCCCAAAATTCAGTCTCTCCACCACCTGCAACTCTTTTAAGCACTTTACAGCTATTCTCCGGTGATCAGTTAGCTCACCTTTATATACAATCCCTTATGCACCTTGCCCAATAATGTTGGAGAAGTTGTTTGTTGCAGCTTGGAGCTCACCGTAGCTGAATCTTTTTGGACCTCCGAGGGTAAGAGTTCAAGGCCAAGTGTCCATGCCATGTTTTGGTATTTGAGATATTTCTTAAGAAAAGCCCAGAAAGAGAGGAAAGCTACAATTAACTCGAGGGAGAAGACAGTACCGAGAATGGCAATGTTCAATGTTGTGGTTTTAGAATGGTTAGGCGGTAGAGGAAGACTAGTAAGAGTAGGGCAGATGGTTTTCACCTTGGTTGTCAAGCCTGTGAAGTTGCTGGAAACATTTGTTTCTGAATTGGACAGACGAAGAAACGTGGACACCGCTCTCCCTGGAGACCGGTAGCCATGCAAGAGGTGTTCATGGTGAATACAGTAGTTATTTCCCTTGTAATTGACTGAATAAGCAAGGCAGCTTGGGTTGGCTAGACATCCTTTCTCACAGGAACTGAAATTGGAAGCCGGAAGGTCACCATTGTTTGGTCCTCCCGTGAAGTTGACGAAATCCAACTGGAGAAAAGATGCTGTCTTTGTTCGTCAATGGAATTCTCCTCTCACAGGTTTGCTCACCACCAGCACCAGTTTTCACTTCAAATCCTGATGGGCAAACACAGAAAGTGGCTTTGTTGCCATCGGTCCACATATATAATTTGGACCACAGGTGCCATGAATCTTACAAAGTTCTTGAACTGCTTGCCAAACTATCAACCATGTCCCTGTGCGTTTACGGAGACTATGAACTCTGAGATTTCCATCGTTATCAAGAGTCAGCCGGCGCAACCGAACAGATCCAAGATCAGCCATTATATATGAATTGCCGCTATTTTCCTCAGTGAGATACCCACTAGAGAGAAGTACGCCAATCGGAACAATTTTTGCGTAAACATTGGATGAATTGAAGACCAAATCCTGATTGTTTCTAAACATGAATTTTCCATTCTTTGAGACCAGTGTGGTGCCATCTATGGTCTGGTTGCATAGAATTGTATCAGTTGGATAGTTGAAGCTGCTCCAATTTCCAAACACCAAGTTACCATCTTCACCGAGGACTAGTTTCGTCTGAGTGGGATTTCCGAATGCCACCGGCAGCCACAAATTATTTCCTGCTGAATCGTTGAGTTGGAGAATGCCAGTGGAAGTGACCACAAGAGATGAAGATCTGTTTACTGTTGAGCCAGTGCCATTAAGTGACCAGATAATGGTATTATCGAGGCTTTTTAGGCACCAAACTGCGAAGATGTAAAGGTTTTGGGAGTTGGGTAATGGTTGAAAACCAGCAGCATAGGTTGAGTTAGCGGATACAAGAGTCTGATTCATGGCTGGTGACCATGGTGAATTAGAGGAGGAGAAGGAAGAGAGCTTCTGTTGTGGCTGATCTGCTAATGGTGAGACACACGAGATTAGAATGGAAATAATGATGAGAAAAGACAGAGACAACTTGGCCGCTGGTTTCCTCATTACCATACTCTCCCGCTTGAAACTGCTGTATTCCAATGAGAAATTCTTTCTCATGGGCAGAATCCTAATCAGAATTTAAGCTATATAGATTCAATTTGAGTAGAGAAACCGTTGACTTATGGAAGAAGTTGCAATCACGACTTCTTGGCCAGATTTGACCAAGAAAATGTGATCAAAAAGCCGCCAGCCTGAAAGCTACATTTTAAATTTTAACAAGGGGACAATTAAGGTTGAGTAATGATTTATTTGTTACGTATTATTTCTATTGATATATAAGGGAGAATTAAGGTTACTCGATAAAAATTATAAATGATTTATTTTAATTGCCACTTGTGAATTTTGCCACCGAGGACTTCATGGGTCTCTCATCATTAACCACCCCCACTCCTCCCCCTCCCCCAGAAAAAAAAAACCCTTTGTACAAGAATTTGAAAAAGTTCATTACAAAAATTTTACAAAATTATATCAATAGGATGAAAAAACAAATTTTCTCGAAATGGAATGAAATTACTCTTTCATGATATCATATCACCTTTTCAATTTAGTTTCATTCATACCAGATAAATCACTGTAGTATTATGATTTTCCAGGAGATCTTTCTTTGTTTTGCACATAAAATGACAGGAAGATAGAGATACCTACTTCTGAAATTGAAATTGTATGAGGCTTCCTATCACATGGAATGTGATTTTATTATTTCTATCCCTTTTAGGAGCTATTTTTTTATTTGGCTGACCTAAGTTCAGATGCCAAAAAGATAACCGGAGTTTGAAGGCTAGAGTGACCATGTCTATTAGAAATTATCATAGCTATCGCACTCGGTCGGCATAAATAAAGGATTCCTAATCAAAGAAAAACCATGTATACATATAAGGCTAGTCACAATAGGAAATAAAGGTAAGATCTTCAAAGCAGTTATGAGTAAGATAGATCTTATCTTTCCCAAAAACAGATAATTCTCATTCCGTGTATTTAGAGAAAACCATTCAATCATTTTCCAATGGTGAAGATTCCAAGCATGTTGCAATTTGGGTATAAAGGTAGATTTTTAATAGGATAATCTTATGTAATATCCTACATCAGGTATTTCAATTTTTCTCGTATTCGTCTACGGTTAAAGATAAAAGTTGACTATGTCTCATTGACACCAGTCAAATGCCCAAAATTATTCTCATAAAGAGATTAGAATGATTCATTACCAAAAAACAAAAGAGATTTAGAATGATGTTGAGAAAAGAAAGAGACAACATGGCTATTGGTTCCATATACTCGGTCTCTTCCACTTGAATAAACTGCCAAAAACTATTGAATTCCAACTAGAATTTGATATACGTAAGTTGTAGATTGAGTAGGGAAACCGTTGACTTCCACAAGAAGCTTCCTCGCTTGGACCAAGGAACGTGAACAAAAAGCCACCAGTTTGACAGCGACATGAATGTTTTTAAATCCAGCTAGGTTTTTTCCTTAAGATGACAAATTAATGTCTGTGTGGGAGTTTCCAAGTCAGGGAGTTTCTAGATGAGATTGGCAAACCCAAATAAGGGGGAAAATTATCACTACAAGCTAGGAACAACGTATTGTCGAAATTTCCGTTTTGGTGTTTAGCAAACCGAAACATGAGGTGAAACTCGGATTCGCGAGATATCGCCGAAAATGGCGATAACAAATTATCATTTGATTTTTCTGATTTTCTCTCTTCTCCAAAACTCCCCAGAGACTCTCCTACTTCTTGGCATTCTTGCCATATTTTCATTCGATTTTCGACATTTAACTGTAGATCTCGCTTCATTCTATATATATATATATCATACTACTATTATAAAAGCATGTACTCCTCTTTTTTCGCAAATCTTTCACTTGACTATTGTATCGTTTGTCTTTATTTAAATGTCAAATTTTTTGTATTAGCTTTGTTGTCATTTTATTTTTTACTCATAAATTATTGGTACCCTTTTTATATTTTTTTTTATATTAGCTTTATTTTTATTGTTGATATTTATTTTTTTTCATTACCTATAATATAACATACCTATGTTGATCATAACATACCTATGTTGATCGTGTTTTAATCTCTCTCAATCTCCTCTCACGACAAATTGGGAAGATTTAATTTTAGTCAATTTCTCTCAATTTCTCTCAATCTCTTTGGATCTCTCTCCATCTCCTCCTCTCACAAAGCAAAGACATGGTACGTATCATGTGAATCTCTCTTTGTTTACCACAATCCCTGATTTTTGGTCAATTGGGCGAGTTGTTCCCAATAGTTTTAATGATCGCCTTGATCAACGCCCGGAAGTTAGGGTGACTATGATGGAACGCGATCAACCGATTCTCACATATCGGTTGGTTACGAGACTTGAAGAATGCAGTTGTAGTTCAAGTAGTTTGTCATGTCTGTGATCAGAAATTCGTGAAGCATCCAGTGATTTGTAGCGAGAGCGGGCAGGCAATTGTCTTTCATCACTTTGTTTTGATCTTTCAGGTAGTCTCTGAAACCGCAATAGATAAGCGAGTCAATGTCATTAATCAGCCCAATCTGCAATGTTGGTGAGGTTCAAAACAAAGTTGGTTAAGGTGTATCTCTATTCTTGTGGTTTGAATTTCATTGGAAATCTAAGGGTTTTGACAACCCACTATTCCTATGAATGTTGGCAAGTACAAATATTGAGATCACTATTTCCTCCATTGTTGTTACAACTTTTTAAATGGTGATGGCACCATTAGGGAGTAGAAGAATTGCTGCCATGATGGTTTGTGAGTTAATCTGTCCCATCTTGCATCCGAGAGCTGTTTTTTCTCTGTTATTATCTGTCTCTCCCAATGAGTTATTGCTAAATTTGCTCTTTTATCTTCTCCAAGTGTAGTGATCACTAAAATTTGTCTTCGAAGAAGGGTAATTGCACTCTCTTGCCAATGCCTCATGGGTACATGCAATGTTAATGACATTCATCTTCCTAATGGATCATCTTGTAGAAGCAGGGTAGTAGCTAGCAGCTTCTAGCATTTTATCTAATTAAATTGAGTTGGGTTATTTCGTTTTATATGGCTGTTCTTAATTCAGTGAAGCTGCCTTTGCTGTCAATGGGATTATGCATGTAGGTCTTGCTAGAAAGATGCAAATATTTGGAAGAAAGCAAAAGTGTGGCAATTTGCCTAAGTACATGTAAGCTGCCTACACAAGTTAGCGCTTATTTTATTTTTATGGGATGAATGTTCTAGCATCTATACTAATTATTAAGAGATACCCTCATATTTGATTCCTTGAAATTGCTTTTACTTTTTGTCGCTAAAGACTTTCTGCAAGGACTACATGGGTGTTCCTTTGCTTATGGAATCTAACTTCGTTGACTATAGTCATCGGGTACAATAGTTTCTTGGTCGTTTTGAAAGTTTTAGATTTAATATGTTTCCTGTTGTCTGGTAATTTTTATTTCAATTTGAAGTAGCTGGTATTGCCACCTTCATGTTCTGAAAAACTTTTAGTCAACTATTCTGTCTAAACTAGATATGCTATATCGACAGGACAATTTCACTTGTCTTGCTTATGCTGATGGATATTTGAGATTAGAAACTACCTGGTTGATGAAGCTAATGTGTTATTTGTATAACCTCATTTTTCATCTGAATTCATTGCTTATGGCATGGGTTTCAAATGTTTTTGTAGTTTCAATTTGGAGCTCCTCCCCCTACAGAGGATAAGATTCTGAAGGAGCCTTGCTTGGAAATGTGCCCAAATGCTTTTCGGCATGAAGGAAGAGGAGTTCTTAGACATGAACCACAATGCCCCAAGGTAAACTGAATCTGTCGTCTCCTAGGACATTGTAAAGCACTAATTGTGCACCAAGCACATCTCTCTTCGTGAGTTGTTGATTGTATTCTTATTGCTTTGCCCTTTCTTTATTCCCAAATCCAACCCTTGAATCATTCTCCTACAATTCTAACCAATTGTTTCTCTTTTTGTTACATAAAACCTATCCATTCTTTTAAAATATCAAACATAGATAATTATCTCCATCATTGATTCTTTCCCTCATACCGTTTTTTATGTGAAAAAACTAGGAATGCCTCGCAAACCCTTTTTTTTTATTTTTTTTGGAAAAATAACTACTAATGGTTATTTGTAGCTAGCCAGCACTCGAGCATTAAGCTTGTCACATTCCAGCAGTGAAAGCCTAATAGGAAGAAGATATGTTTGCCAAGCTGATGTGCACTATTCGTAAATTTTGTTGACACCAATGAACAATGATTTTGTTTCTCGGTCAGCATATTGCTCTTTTCCGTACGTTTAGTTGACGCCGATAAACAACGATTGTGTTTCTAACCAGCATACTGATGAGACCCTTTTCTCTCTTTGTGAATTTCGTTTCAAGTTCTGATTATTGGTATTAGTATTTTAATCAAGAATTCTATCCTTTATTTTCAATATGGTTAATTTAAAGTGATCAATCATGGAAAAGATGTAGAAGAACTTATTGTGCTTGTATGCTTTTCTATTTGGTTGGATAAAGAAGATCCAAATTATTAATTGAATAGATTTCTTGAATAGATTGGATCTTTAGTACATACCCTTCTTAATTCACTATGTTTAGTTTTCAGACTACTTAATTTTATTTTTTATCCTTTTTATTCATAATTGAGTTACTCATAATGTTGAATAGACTACTTTGATCCAAGCTTGCAACATGGTCAATGGGAGTTTATTCACTCTAATGTTTTCAAAGCCAGCGTAAGATTTTATAACTTCCAACTATTTCTTATTGATTGTCAATTAATTGACTTAGAGTTTTCATTGTAACTCTTTGAAATATATTTGGGTAATTGAATTTAGACTTATTTATGATTGAAAAAAGAAAAAGAAAAAGAAAAAGAAAAGAAAAAAAAAACTATATTTTCTCTCTTGTATGGTCACGTGCATTTGCACGTGTCAGTATCTAATGCCATATGGTACTTCCTCAAGCATTCGTCAGTCTTGAATTTCTCTTTAGAGCAAAATGTTTTCTTTCTAATGCCATATGGTTTGCCTACATGGGTTTAAATAGGAGATAAAACAGTTGAAGCTCAAAATGTATGAATTACCATAGCCCCTGTGTGAAAAAAAGGAAGTTTACCAAAGGAAGAAAGCTTCCTTATTATTAGACTTCATATTCGTCTTTGAAACAGGTTTATAACCATTTTTTTTCCTTCTTCACAAAATTCCTGCAGTGTTAGTCTATGACAAATGATCTAGATCCTTAATTTTAAATAAATTGTGTTTATTTGGACATTTCATGGCCAATTTGATCCACACAAGCTTGACTATTGTCCTCTAATTGAATATTGATTTTGGTATTTGTCTTATATATTTTAATTTGTAGTAGAATATATTTTTGAAATTTGGACGGATTATTTCAAATATTTTTATCCTAAAAGAATGAAAACAAAAGACTTTACTGAGGATATTTAAGTAGTTGTCCTTGACAGCCCATGTAAAGACCATAATAGTTGCTACTCTGCTGCTATCTCCTTTGCATCCTTCTCTATTGCATTAAGGAAACCATCTTCCATTCCATCCAATTGAATTGATCTTCCAAATGAAAATCATTTTTCAATTAATTTTCGTATAATGCAAATTGGCGGATTTTATATTTGGTTGTACACTTATCATCTTGTACGGGGTTCTGCAATAAGATACAAAGCAATTCAATGTGCCGAAGAACCATTGATGAATCCTACCAAAGATTTAGATGCCAACAATGAATCTCACCTTCTCAGTTTAAATTGTGAAAGTGAATCATCTATAGCAATGTTATCAACTAAGCCAATTACTTAGGATAGCTAAAGAATGTTGTAAGTTTCCTTGTTGTAATTAATTATTAACAATTTAAAGAATTTAAGAATTTAATGTTGCTCTAAACCCTTTGACATGTCCCCCGATTTCTTGATATAATTTGAAAAACCAACTTCTTGACTAGGTTCTGGGGAAAAGTACCAACATTTCTTCACCTGAATGACGAGTTGACAGCACTACCAAGGCACCAATTACTGATCTTTGACATCATCATTGTAGGATGCAACAGAGTACAAGTTGAAGGTTAGACAATGAGCTAAGCAATACCCACCTACGATCTGACACCATATGTAACCTTCTTCTTTTTTTTTGAATTATGGCATTTGCCAACTGCAAATTGGTGCATTTATCAATTGCTTATGTATGTGTGTATTGAGACTTTTGAGTGACCATGCCTTCTAATTCACAATTGCATTATAATTCTAAATCTATGATAGTAAACAATTAGTGAGAGATGATTTCAAATTCTTAACTTATATCCAATATATGATGAGTTCAATTAGAAATTTGAAACTCATTGCTTCTTTAGATCCAGCGTATTGCTCCACTCATCAATACATGAGTCACAAAACCAAAAAGATATGTACAGTAGTTTTTGCTATTGGGTATTCACTATACAAGCATAGAGGTAGTGCAACAATTAGCATGCATTAAATATCTATTATTAATTATAGAATGATTGAGCTCAAATTGAAAGGAAATTTTTTACCAAGGAAAAAGAAAATTAAAAATAAGTTTTTAAAGAAATATAAGAAGGCCAATGGTCCAGATAATCATGAGATTAATGGTCTTATATTTAATGGTATAACTTATGGGTAACTTTTCTAACTAAGGTTTGTTTCAACTTTTTTCCATGTCAAGCGCCATAGGCTTGTTTTAATTCTTTCAATGTTGTAATAAATTCGTTTTACATAAAAATAAAAAAAAAAAAAAAATGAGAGACACTCTAATTAGGGAAGGAAGAGGACACTACAAGAAATCTGAAGCTCCTCGGATGTGATGGACACCAGATTTTCGTAAATGCTTTATTGGAGTTGTCAATTGCCTCAGCAAAAATAATGGTAAGTTTCAGTTGCAGTTCCCTATTGGATATATGAAGTTTGATATCTCTCTAATATAAATTGCAATAAGAGGAGATGTCTAGATATTCATAAACAAGTTTGATCTTCTTACTTCCAATCGCCAAAACTTCATGATTTAACCAACTTTGCTTTGGAATATCAACTTCGAATTGACTAAAGAAGGTATTTGTTTTTCTCGGTAGAAATAAAGAAGGAATTTGTTGGTGAGAGGACAAGTGGGCATTTAAGTGATCTAAATAGGACTTTGACTTTTAACCAGGGGAAAAAATAGATTTCGTTGACAAGGCCGGTCGAACAAATATAAATGCTGAATAGCAAGACGAATCCGAGAAGACTTGTAGCCAAAGAAAAGGTATTCAATTGGGATTCAATTACCCATATTTGAGTAGGACTAATTCATTAAGAAGAGGATTGCAGTCTAAACAATGTTTGAATCCCAATCAAACTCGTATTGAGAAAAAGCCTATAAAAGGGTAAGAGAATACAAGAGAAAGGTACACCGAATTGAGCTATCACTACTCAATACTTTATTGTTCATTGCTTTCTTGTCTTCCTTAATCGGGAGAATTTCCTAACTAGATCGTGGGAGGTGAAACTCGACCACCCCGGTCGAGCTCATTCTTGCAAGTTCATTTGGTTGAGGAGACGTGCGAGATTGCGTAGCAACAATTGGCGCTGTCGTGGGAACTTCTTATCAAGAAGCCATTATGAAAACCAGATTAGGATTATTGATAGGAGACGGATCGACGGAGAAAAGGAGGTCGATCGGGGCGGAAACTCCGCAAGGAATTGAAAAAATTCCCGAGCTCCAAATTAAGCAAGATCCTCCAATTCTTCCGGACCTCCAACCAAATCAATTTGCGACAATGCATCAAATTGACGAAATTCAAAAGGAGCAATCTAAGCTCAAAAAAGAAATCTCATCCCTGAGCGAATTGGTCAGGATGGCCATGCGTCATATAATTGTTCCCGAAGCAGGTTCTCAGGAAAAACAAAAAATTCCAAAGGGGAGCAGACATGACCGACCACTCGTGCTCGACCAAGCAGCCCGACCATCCCAAAAAGAGCTGTAGAAAGAGAAGGGGAAGGAGATAGAAAAATCTCGAGCTTCAAATGAAGTTATTCCAGAAGAAAATCCTCCAATCGACGAGGACGGAGACCGAGGAAACAACACAGATCCAATAAAAAAATTCAAAGGACAAAACAAGTCACAATGATCCAAATAAGCGGGATGAGGAGATGAATAAGCGCATCAGCGAATTGGATGAAACAGTCAAAAAATTGAAGAACCCTAGCAAAGACGAGCTATATGTTGTCTTAAAAGAAGATCCTTTCATCCAAAGCATCTCGAAGCGAGAGATGCCAAAAGGCTTCAAATGTCCTATTTTCACCGCTTTTGATGGATCGCGATGTCCAAAGCATCACATCACACATTATAAGTACGTTATGTCTACTTTTAGACATAGTGAAGCAGCCATGTGTCGAAGTTTTCCTGCTTCGTTAATTGGAGCAACGTTAGATTGGTACTTGGCACTTCCAAACTACTCTATCCAAAGTTTCGACCATCTATGTCGGACTTTCCTATTACGATTTCAAAGTGGAGTAGGTACCAAAAAAAGGGAAGATACCTTGTTTTCTATAAAACAAGGGCGAATGGAGTCCATCCGAAGTTTTTTTCAAAGATTCAACAATCTGACCATGCAGATTGAAAATCTTGATGTGAAAATTTCTTTCCACGCATTGTACCAAGGACTCAGTCATGAAGGCCTGCTCGAGCGACTCCTGCTACATATGCCTAAAACATATGAAGACCTTCTTGAACGATGTCACAAACAAGCAGAGATATCAGAAACAATCGAATCCCGAAAAAAGGAGCATCCAATCACCGAAGCAAGATTGCATAAAGAAAAACTCCAGGTTAAGAAACCGACCATAACCCTAACCAAGGATGGTCAGACTAACCAAGAAGGGATATCGGATCTAAAAAGATCGGAGATCCTAATGCAAATCAAAGATCAAGGAATTCTCAAATGGCCTAGCAAGCTGTACTCCCAACCAGAGGAACATGATAAGAGTAAATATTGCGAATTCCATAAAGATCATGGACACTGGAAGGATGACTGCAAACAATTGAAAACAGAAATTGAGAAATTAATATCTCAAGGACAACTAAAGAAGTATATTCAACCAGGCCAGGTCCACCGACCACAAACAAAAGGGAATAAATAAAAATTGAGATCTCCAAGCAGGGAAAGATACCCAAATCACAAGGCCCGACCAAAGGAGGGAGGAGGTGATCGGAGACGACCACCAATATTTACGGTGTTCGGCGGCCCAACAGAGGAATCAACTAGACAAGCCAAGAGAAAAGCACGATACGTAGGGAACGCCAAACTCGAAAAGCCAAATGGAGAGGGTTACGTCAGAACCAATCACCTTCTCAGCCAAAGACAAACAAGGGGTAAACACTCCCCATGACGATGCACTAGTCATCAAGGTCACTTTGGTCGGAACTGAGGTCCATAGAGTTCTAGTGGATACAGGGTCATCAGCAGATATCCTGTCACTAGAAGCTTTCAGAAAGTTAAAGCTAGACAAAAGAATGCTAGTCCCCTGTGGAACACACCTATACGGCTTTACAGGATCCTCAACCCGAGTAGAGAGAACTATTAGATTAGATCTCCGCATCGGCGAACACCCAAGAGATAGGGTCATTCAATCAAATTTTATGGTCGTCTAGGATTTGTCTGCTTATAATGTGATCTTAGGATGACCAACCCTTTGTACTCTAGAAGCATGATCTTAGGATGACCAACCCTTTGTACTCTAGAAGCAGTAGTATCATCTCTACACATGAAGATGAAATTCCCCACAAGAAAGGGCATAGGAGAATGCTCCGTTGACCAGAAAGGAAGCCGGAAAAGTTACGCCAACTACATGAGAAAAAGAGCAAAAACAAGCTCGACCATGTCGGTCGAAGTCAGGGATGATCAAGATGAAGAAACAATGCAAAGGGCGGAACTAGTAGAAAAGTTGGAAAGAATTAGTCTGAATTCAAAAGAGATCAAGGAGCAATGATCGGAGCAGAACAAGAGGAAGAATTCAAAGTCAATCTAACCAAATTTCTATAAGAAAATTCGGACGTCTTCGCCTGGTTGGCCGAAGACATGCCCGAAATAGATAGAAGAGTAGCTAAGCACAAATTTAACATCGAACCTCATGCAATTCCAACAATTTAGAAAAGAAGAAATTTTTCTCTGGAAAAGCGTGAGACTATCCGAACAGAAGTGTAGAAGCTAAAGCAATCCAGATTCATTAAACCCATTGATCACCCAACTTGGTTGGCCAATGTGGTGATGGTGAAAAAAGCAAGCGAAAAATGGAGAATGTGCACAGATTATACCGACCTCAACAAGGCTTGTCCAAGGGATTGTTATCCTTTGCCAATAATAGATTTACTCATCGATGCAACCGCAGGCCACGAGATGCTGAGTTTTATGGATGCCTATTCAAGGTATAATCAAATTTTTATGAATCCAGACGATCAAAAGCATACAACATTCATGACCGATAGGGATAGTTACTACTACAAAGTAATGCCTTTCAGCCTAAAAAATGCAGGAGCAACTTATCAAAGAGTAGTTAACAAAATATTTGAACAGGAGATAGGCAAAAATAGGGAGGTGTATGTCGATGATATGTTGGTTAAAAGCACATCTCAATCCGACAACCTCCAAGACCTAGCAGAAGTATTTGATATACTTCACACATACAAAATGAAGCTCAACCCAGAGAAGTGTGCTTTTGGAGTATAATTAGGAGAGTTCTTGGGGTTTATGGTATCCCAAAGAGGGATAGAGGCCAATCCAGAAAAGATTAAAGCCATGCAGGAGATGAAACAACCAAAAAACATCAAAGATATTCAGAGTCTCACTGGTCGGGTTGCTGCTTTAACAGATTCATTGCCCAATCAGGGAAAGGTGTTTGCCTTTCTTTCAATCTCTGAAGAATGTATCCAAAAAGGGAGTACCAGAATGGAGCGAAGAATGTCAGCAACTTTCGAGAAATTAAAAGAGAAGTGACTACTCCACCTTTGCTTGTATGACCGACCACTAGAAAAGAATTGATCATCTACTTGGCTACTTCACCTATAGCCGTCGATGCGGTGCTCGTACAAGAGGAAGAAAAACAACAAAGTCCGGTCTACTACATGAGTCACATACTTCTTAATGCAGAAATAAGGTATCCAGAGGTAGATAAACAAGCTTTGGCCCTAGTCGTAGCCGCAAGAAAGCTAAGGCCATATTTTCAATCACATCCTATAGCAGTATTAACAAACTTTCCTCTAAAGAAAGTACTGCACTAACCAGACCTGGCCAGGAGATTGGTGACATGGGCAATCGAATTAAGCGAACATCAAATTGAGTTCCGACCATAACCAGTTATTAAAGCACAGGTCCTCGCTGATTTCATCCTCGAAACTTCAGAACCGGAGCATAAGTAGGAAGAAGAAGCTACTACTTCTGAAAATGCCAAAAAAATGGATACTTTCGATAGATGGATCTAGTAATGCACAAGGAAGTGGAGCGGGATTACTCCTGGTAAGCCCAGGGGGATTCCAAATAAGATATGCACTTCGCTTCAAATTCAAAACCTCGAATAATGAAGCAGAATATGAAGCATTAATCGCAGGTCTTCGTATAGCAAAGGCCCTCGACATCCAGAACATAGAGATCAGAAGTGAGTCACAATTAATTGTGAATCAAGTAAACAAACTGTATGAAGCAAAAGAAAAGCGGATCAGTAGATATTTGTTTATGGTCAACCAATATAGACCACACTTCAAAAACATCCAAATCAAACAAGTCCTCAGGACAGAAAATGAACAAGCAGATGCTCTATCCGGATTAGCTACGGAAAATACGGATGCTACAAAACCAATCGTATACATGGAAAAGCTCCAATTTCCGAGCATAAATCTCGACCGACCGGATGCACGTACGAGACCGAAGCGAGGATGGATGACTCCCATAATCAATTATCTAGAAAATGACTTACTACCAGAAGATCCAAAAGAAGCTAGAGTTGTAAAACAAAAAGCAGCCAGATACACAGTCAAAAACGACAAGTTATTCAAAAAGTCTCTGACCTGACCATTATTACAATGCGTAGAGGCCCTAGAGGCAGCTGTCATCTTAAGAGAAATTCACGAGGGAAACTATGGAAGTCATATAAGAGCTAGAACGCTGGCAGATAAGGTAATAAGGCAAGGGTGTTACTGGCCCACACTACAAGAAAACTCGAAAACATATGTCCGAAAGTGTGACAAATGCCTGGCACATGCCAACATACCACATGCTCCTGCAATGCCCTTAACATCAACCCTCTCTCCAATTCCTTTCGCTAGATGGGGGATAGACTTGGTAGGAAAACTACCAAAAGCTACAGGAAGTAGAGAATATCTGGTGGTGGCAATAGATTACTTTACTAAATGGGTTGAAGCCGAGGCACTTACATCCATCAATATCGATCAGATGAAAAAATTCATCACACATAATATATGATATCGATATGGTATCCCGAAAATCATTGTCACCGACCACGAAAAACAATTCGAAAACTCTGACTTTGAACGATTCTGCAAAGAGCATGGTATAGAGCATCGCTAGTCTTCCGTAGCATATCCCCAGAATAATGGTCAGGTAGGGGTTACCAATAAATCAATGCTCGAAAGATTAAAGAAAAGACTGGATCAATCCAAAGGCAGATGGGTAGAAGAATTACCTAAAGTTTATGGTCTTACCGAACAGCTGCCAGAATAACCACTGGTGAATCCCCATTCCGACTAGCTTATGGAGTCGAAGCTCGGATTCCTATGGAAGTTAAGGTCGGATCTATCAGAGAAGAAGAATTCAATGAAGAAGCAAACATTGAAGGAATGAGGGCAAATATAGATTTCATCCAAGAAATCAGGGATAAAGCAAAGTATCGTCTGGAAGAATATCAAAGACGCATTGCAACATATTACAATGCAAAAGTTAAACCAAGACAATATCTCCCTGGAGATCTAGTCCTCCGAAAATCATCTGCTTCTGAACCCACAAATCAATGAAAGTTAGCTCCAAACTGGGAAGGACCATACATCATAGTGCAACAAGTTGCACCTGAAGCATATAAGTTGCGAGATCTAGAAACCGAGCAACTAATACCTCGAACTTGGAACTCGAACAACTTGAGGAAATACTATCAATAGAATAGTATTAAGTCCTCATCAACTTTTGAGGTTTTCGACACCTGTATTTTCTAGTCTTTTTAAATTTTTAGACATTCAGGTCTTAGTCTTTGATTTTCTATGTTTTAGACTTTTTGAGACTTTTCCTTGTTGAATATAGTTATTGAAGTTTTGTCAATCCTTTGAATTTCCAAGCATATCATCATAGCTCAAATCAGAAACCGAGCTATGATGATCGGGGGAGTAAGAACATGAATAAAACTTCAAAAGACCTAAGTCTCTTAGGCATCAGAAACCGAGCTATAATGCTCGGAGAAATAGAAAAAAAGGAATAAAGACCTAAGTCTCTTAGGCGTCAAAAGACCTAAGACTCTTAGGCATCGGAAACCGAGCTATAGTGCTCAAAGAGATAGAAAAAGAATAAAGACCTAAGTCTCTTAGGTGTCAAAAGACCTAGAATCTTAGGCACGAAACCGAGCTATAGGTGCTCAGAGAGATAGAAAAAAGAATAAAGACCTAAGCCTCTTAGGCATCTAAAAGCCTAAAATCCTTAGGTATAAAGAGACTTAAAAACTTTAGGCACTAAAAGACCTAAATACTTTAGGCACTAAAAGACCTAAGTCCCTTAGGCACTAAAAGACCTAAAACTCCTTAGGAATCAAAAAAGCTAAGTAAGCTTAGGCATCTAATAAAAAAAAAATTTACCCGACCTGTGATGATCGGAAAAAACACAAAGGATAAGAAGACCTAAAACCTTTTTAGGCATCTAAGAACCGAGCTGAGATATTCGGAAAATCTTGGGAAAAAGACTACCTATAGTATTCGGAAGGCAGCGACCTATGATACAAGATATCCATTCAAAACCCTCAACCGAGCTATAGTACTTTGAATTAAAAAGACCTAAATAAGTTTAGGCATCCAAAGAGCCTTAAGAAATCTAAGGTCTCAGAATTAAAAAGACCTAAATAATTTAGGCATCCAAAGAGCCTTAAGAAACTAAGGTCTCGAAAACAAAGAAGAATTTCAAAACAAACATGCATCAAACATCCGAAAGATTGCATAAAGAAATAGACCAAGAAGGTCATACATATACAAAAGGCTTTAAGAAAAAAAGTTCCAAGTAGAAGCAAACAAAGAAGAGATTACAAAAAATCATAGAAACATTCTCTCAAGACTGGCTCTCCGAAGTCCTTTGGTCAGGATTACTCTTCGGAACAGAGGTATCCAAACTTCCAATCTCTGGCAATGAGTCCCATTTGGAATCTAGAAATCTAGCCACTTCAACCCCCTGAGTGTAAAACCCAGCCCTAACCTTGACCCGGAAACCTTGTTATTTGTAGGTCCAGTGACCCGAAGTAAAGTAAGAAGTCAGCTTTGGGCCATCCCAGTGGAGGACTTGGTGTCTGGCTTTGAATCCATGAAAGTTGATGATGAAGTTCTATTTATGGAAACTGAATCTTGATGAAGATCGGATTAGTTGATGGACTTGGAGTGCTCTCTATCTTGGTTTGAAGGCATTTCTACCTATTAGGTAAGTCACTTGACTTGTGTGCAAAACCCCTTTAGGATTGGATTTGATCTAGGCCTTCAATTCCCTGTTTTGGTCTTCTTTGTCGGCATTGGTCGATCGATTGGTCGATGGGCCAATCGACCAATCCACTCGACCAATGAGTGCTTTCTTTGGCAATTAGGTTGTTCTTGCTCTATTTAAGTCCAATCTCGAGTCCACTTCGTATTTGCTGCCTCCAAACTCTCTGGAACGAACCAAAGACCTCTCGCAAGTCATCTCCCTTGCATCCTTGGTGTTTTCTTGACGGATCTTCGTCGAAACTCTTCTTTTTGCATCAAAAGGTATGTCTACTCTCTCTTCTTCTCCTCCATCTTTGTTTTTCTTTCCTTTTTGAGTTGAGACAGTAGAAGAGATGCTGCATTCTCTGTTGCAAACATCTCTCGAACATGTTCTCATGATCATCCTAAGGATTTGAGGCTAGAACAATGATCTTAACCATGATCATTGCAAGCTTTTGAAGGAATCATGATCAAACCATGATCTAATCTTGTTAAACATCTGATTTGAATTTTGATCTCTTTGGATCTTCTATGATTGATCATGTTAGTAGTTAATTACTGTGTTTTCCTTCCATGATCCATAATCTATCAATTTCTAGTTGTTCTCTTCTACCATACTATGTGTTCTTCATGAAGCATGGTAGTTACATATATGGTAGGTTTTATTTCCTTATTTAGATTTATGCTTCTAAGCCTTGTTCCTTGAAGATCTAAGTATGTTTTCATGATACCATTACCCGAAGCAATGATCCATCCTCCTATTGTTCTTGTCTTTGATTTCTATTTCGAATTCATCAAGATCCATGGTTGATCTAATTATGGTAACTTTTTGTTTCCTAATTTGGATCTTGATATCTTGATTTGATTGGTGTTTTGAGGTCCCCTATATGTTAGAATACTACTGATGTAGTTTACCCCTTGATTAGTACCCTTTTGAACCACCAAATTCGGATTTCATATCTTAAAACTCTGTTTTTTTTAGGCTATCGTCTCCATTGGTCGATCGATTGATCGATCGGGCCAGTCGACCAATCCACTCGACCAATGAGTACAAGCAACTCCGAATTGGTCTGTGTTGGATGTTTTGGTATCTTTTCTGTTAGGGATCTTTCCTAATATGTTGTATATACTTGTTTAGGACCTTCTTCTCAAGTTTGCCAAGATCTTACTTGATTTCTTAGGATTCCTTTGCGAGTTATAAAAGGTAAGGATGGTTATTTCCTTAATTACATAGATAGCATGAATCTAGTTTCTATATTTGAATATCATTGATATGATTCCTAAATTAGATTCTTACAATGATATACTACTGTTGCATAACTTTGATTACGGTAGCACTACTTATTCATATTGAATTGATTCATGTATGATTTACTTACTAATGTTATACAAGTGATTGTAATTATTGATTTCTTTCCATATATGAAGTTACCATATATGTGATGATATGAATTGATGCATGTGTATGCTTAAGTATGGTTTGGAAAGGAGAGGTGTCCTTTTGACACTTCGTCCTTGGACTACTACGGGAATATTATGGGATGTTTCCGGAGATGCCCTCTGGACACCTTCCTAAACTGTTGGATGACATATCTAGGATTGTCTAGTAGTGTTTGGCTAGGATGTCCTGTTATGTCGGACCCTAATCGGAGGGGTATTGAGACCGAACGACCCGTGGTAGCAATGGGGATTCATGGGCGCTCAAGACCGGTAACCAACCCGTGAGAGGACAGGAATCACATTGTGGGGGCCATTTATTGGTAGGGTTGCATATGGTTAGACTTGGGCTCACGGGCGCTTAAGACCGGTAACCAACCCGTGAGAGGACGTGAGAGCTTCCCGTTTACCATATGTGGATGATCAATAGGGTTGGTGAGTCCGTAGTCAGGGACTATGAGGACTCTAGTGTGAAGGATACCGGAAAGGATCGTTAGGGACGAGGAATGGAAGTATCCGGATCGACTTGATGTAACTAAGTAGAAGACTTGCATTTGGCTAGGTTTTACCCCGACATGCGCCAAGATTTATACCAAATGGTTGTGAGAGAGTGTGTTGACTTAACCCCCTGCCATGGTTTGTCCCGAGGGATGAAGGACCCATTACCAATCGGCTGCTCAAGACCGGTGAAATGATCCGTGAGAGAATCCAAGATATCTTAAATGGTTGAGGATGTGAGTGGACCTTCCTAAAGAAGTACGGTGTTATGACTTAAAGCATGTCTACCAATAGAGACCAGCATACATAGAGTTAGATTCATTCATTCATTGCTTGTCTCATATCATATTGCATTTATGATTGATCTGGAATTCTGCCATTTATGTTATTATGGATTTTAATCGCCTTACCGAGTTTCTTTGAAACTCATTCCTTTATTGTACAATGTTTGTTAGACTATCCTGCAGTACCGAGTATTATGACGGTCCCTATGAAGAAGCGCAAGGCGAAGAGGCATATCTCCAGGAAGGTGATTGCGGTTACCACAATTACTCTGAAGATCCCGCAAGTGGTTATGCTCCGTACGATGCTTAGTCCGACCATTGAGTGGAAGCGTCCTTGTGCCATTTATGAGATTTACACTTATAAGGATGTTGTCTATAAAGTGGAGAACAATTTAGTTACCCAATGTACTTGCTACTGGGATTAGATTTTGTCTAGTTTATTCTTTTAGAGCTACTTTTCCGCTGGTTGTAAAGTGGGATTTTTGCCTCACTTTACTTATCTGTTTGACACTCTGATTATATCTATTATTCTGATTCATTTATGATTCATTCTTTCCTTATTGAATCTATGGTTTATCTTCCGCACTTTTATTATGATTGTTCATGATTATGTTATTGTTTATGTGGGAGGTTGATCACTCGATACCTGATCTTCGGGCTGTGGATCACACTCTCGGGTATGCCGGATAGGGTACGGGGCCGGGAGGGCGTGATGATTGGTATCGGAGCCCAAGGTTCGAGGAGATCCTAACCACAAAAGACAACAACTGAACATTCCTGAGTCATTGATCTGAAATGACTCTTCTACTCTTAGAAGTGAATAATAGAACACTTGGATTAGAAACTTAACCTATGAAGCATAACAGAACATTTCCAAATAACATACCATAATTATACTTAAACAAATGTCACTAATGCAAAGAAAAGAAAGGTGCATAATATACAATAATTAAGTGAAACAGAATGAACTTCATTAATTTCAAAGGTTTTTTACAATGATTACATCTGAAATGCATAAATGGAAATCCTAAGGTACAACTATCTAGGTGATCTTCTCGATCTAGGTGATCTCCTCGATGCTCTATCCTATCGTCGTGACTCCATCCTCTCGAACTCGGCGCCTCCATCTCGCTAGCATAGGAGAGTCATCGATCTCGAAGCCCATGTAGATGTGGTAGATGACTAAGGCCTCCATCAAGTGTGACCCGATGGTGATGTCCGGCTCGCCTCGGCATAATGTTTCGGCCGATCATCACTATGCGACCGATACCCCATCCGATCCTCATCCGAATTCCGTCATCCGTCCGCCGGGTCCACGGTGTGAAGTCCATCGACGATGGTCCTAGTCCCATAGCGTAGAGCATATCTCGCGTAGCTCGAAACTCACCGGCATCGAAGATCAAAGGCTAGCCTCCCATAGCAAGGCTCCGCATGCTAGGTATCCACACACACATGCCCTGTGGATAGTAGGAGGATCGATCTCGAAGCCCATGTAGATGCGGTAGATGACTAGGCCTCCTTCGCGTGGGGTCCGGCGGTGCCGTCCGGCGATCCGTCATCCGTCCGCTGGTCCACGGTGTGAAGCATCGACGGATCCCGAGTCCGGAAGACCCGCTCCCGAGGACGAAGTCTAAGTGGATGTCCTTGGCCTCGAGCCTCCTCTGTGTAAGTAAGGTTGCTTGAAGAACAACCTCACTAGTTCCGGGTATACCGGCGGATCCTCGGTGAAGAGATGAGTCCACCGCAATGTGTCGAACCTCGCCGAATCCTAAAGGCTCGAGCTGGCGTAAGTGAAGTAGACGTCCCATCTCGATATTGCGATGGCGAAGTAGGCCTCGTACAGGAACTCGGCCCGAGGTGTGTCAAACATGTCGGGTCTCCTAACCTCCCGTCTAGGCTCCGAAGGAACCCGACCTCTGCCCCTAAGAGCACCTACAATGCGACCACGACCTCTACCTCGTCCTCGCCCTCCCCTCTCGCATAGTGTATCCGTGAAAGAGACAAGAGACAATTCCGATTAGTGCTATCTTAAGATTTGAGCCAAAAGGGTATTTTCGTAATTTTCGGAAAATTTCAAATTTGGGGGAAATTTGATTTGAACATACTAGCATGTGCGCAATACTTGGAATTTCATGTCTATGAAGTTTGTTTGATGAAAATCGATCGAAAACTTGGATTAAAGCGAAAAATTCAGCAAGAAGGAAATTTGGGGATTTTGCAATTTAGGTCAAAATTGGATTTTTGAAAAGTTGAAATTGGTTTAATCAAATTGTATGGACCTATCTACAATGTCATCTTGAGCATGTAGCATTTGATCTCGTGCGAAAATTTCAAGCGGTTTGAGAGAAAACGGAATTTTTCTAAAGATATCGATTTCGGTATAAAACTTTGCGAGATGAACACCATTATGTTAAAACTTGTTGTCTATGCATGGCATTGTGTTTAAAACCTAGGGAATATGTTTCTAAGCATTCCTAAGCATGATTTCTAGCATTGGATACAAGTAAAGCATGGTTTTATTGAAATGCAAGCATGAGAAGATGAAAATGGAAGAAAGAATAAGAGATTTACCTTGTTTGTGAAGATTGTGTGTTGTGGTGTTGTGGTTGAAGCACTAAATCACCTCAAGAACACTTGTGAGAACTCTTGGAGACTTTCCCTAGAGCTCTCTCACCTTTGGAAGAAGTTAGAATGAGGTTGGAATGTGAAAATGAGGCTTATAATGCGAATTTTCGCATTACATGCTGCATTGGTCGACTCATTGGTCGATCGGGTCGATCGACCAATCACTCGACCAATGGTCACAGAGACCTCAATTGCTGTTGAATTTTTGGAAAATGTGATTTTTGCCTTATGGATTATTGTTTGATGACTATATGGATGTATTTGAGCATGATTTAAGTTTTCAAATCATTTGGACTTGTGGTTTATGTTGAAACTTCGAAATTCGGTATTTTGATGTTCTCGGTTTTTGCGAGAATGGTTACTACGAGAAGTGGGCGTGGTGAATCCGGTGGTCATGGAGGTGGTGAAATACCTCGGGGAGGTGGTGAAGTACCTCATGGAGGTGGTGAGATACCAAATGTTGATCGGGGTACTCATGAGATACCCGGTGCCCCGAATGTTGGAAGTTTTCGAGATATTGCCAATATTATGGGCAATATGATGCAGCGACAAGCGGCTCGGTTCAACCGGATGTTGGTGGGTTTCATGACTCGCATAATGAGACCGGGCTGGTGCTAGTGTGAATCCTCATGCCGCGATCCCGAATGCGGGAGGTTTAGCTGGAACTCCTCATACTACTGCTCGATGGAGAGTTTTCCGAAGATGCAAGTACCCACTTTCACCGGAGTTACCAAGGACCCCTTGTTTCCTAACAAGTGGCTTCGTGAGTTGGAGAAGGCTTTCCGACATCTGCAATGCTCGGAAGCTCGGAAGATTTTGTTCTTTGAAGCAGAAGTTGCAACAAGAAGCCGATGCATGGTGGATCTCCACTCGGCTGTTTTGGAAGGTTTGCATGCGGGAGTTGTAACTTGGGAGTTGTTCAAAGAGGCTTTTTGTATGAACTACTTTCCCGAGGCGGTGAAAGATGCGAAGGAAGCCGAGTTCATGATTCTTACTCAAGGAACTCTGTCCGTGTTGGAGTACCAAACGAAGTTCGAGGAGCTTCATTTCTTTGCTCCAGATTCTCGAAGGATGACCTCGCGAAAGCAAAGAAGTTCTTCAAAGGACTGCGCCCCTGCCATTAAAGCTTACCTCACGGTCCAGCCTATAGTGAGCTATGCTCAAGTGGTGCAGAACTCGAAGAAGTTGGAAGAAACGAGAGAAGGAAAGTGCTCGTGTGCAAAAGCCCACGGCGATCAAGGAATTCTGGTTTGGTGGATCGTAATGACCGTCGTTTTGTGAGACCTACACCCTACCCCACTCCTACCTTTCGGGCTAAGAGTGTAGGTCGAACACGGGTTTTCAGCAGCCCGGCTAGTTTAGACAAGTATGGCGGAAACCGACCACCAGCAAGTGCAAGTGCAAGTGCAAGTGCAAGGCCTTTTGTTCGGAAGCCCTCTGTTGCAGCCACCCCTATTGGATCCGGCAATCCTGTTTGCTTCTCGCAAGCAAGCTGGTCATTTTGCTCGTGCTGTCCCGAAGCGGCCTGACCTTTGCCCAGCCTGCCTGATGGTGAAGAGTGCTCCTGCTCCTCCCTCTGGTAGAGTTTTCAGTATCTCCAGTCTTTGAGCGGGATCCAAGCCATGAAGTGATTACGGGTACATTGTTAGTTGCTTCTATTTCTGCATTTGTCTTATTTGATACGGGTGCATCTCATTCGTTCATGTCATCTGCATTCATCAAGAAGACTAACCTAATCCCGAGAAGTTGTCTAGTTGTTTATTGATTAGTACACCTACTGGTCTGTTGTGAAACTAGATAAGGGGTTATCTAAATGTCCTGTGTTGATTGGTGAGAAGAACTTGGAAGCCAATTTTGTGATTCTTGACATGAAGGACTTCGATGTTATTTTGGGAATTGATTGGTTGACAGCCCACAAGGCTGTGTTCCTTTGTTCCTCAAAGAAGATTCAGTTCCATATTTGTGGAAGTCCGGTCTTTGAATTTCGGGGTGAAAAGAGAAGGGTTTGTAAGAAGGTGCTTTATGCCTGACTGATGCAAGTCTATGCCCTAGTGGATGATGCTTCATCGAAGGCAAGGGTATAGTGGAGAAAAGAGTCGATGAAGTCGAGTTGTCTGCGACTTTGTTGATGTCTTCCCCGATGATCTATCGGGAGTGCCTCCGGACAAGGATGTCGAATTTTCTATTGATCTCGTCCCCGGTGCCGCTCCGGTATCTAAAGCTCCGTACAGGATGGCTCCTACTGAGTTGAAAGAGTTGCAAAATCAGTTGAATGAGCTCATTGATAGAGGTTTCGTACAGCCTAGTGTGTCACCTTGGGGAGCTCCGGTCTTGTTCGTCAAGAAGAAAGAGATGGTAGTATGCGCTTGTGCATCGACTACCGTGAGTTGAATAAGTTGACTATCAAGAATAGATATCCGCTGCCCAGAATTGATGATCTCTTCGATTAGTTGAAGGGTGCAGTTGTGTTCTCAAAGATTGACTTAAGGTCCGGATATCACCAATTGAAAGTGAAGTCTAGTGATATCTTCAAGACAGCTTTCCGAACGCGGTATGGTCACTACGAGTTTAGAGTCATGCCCTTCGGATTGACCAATGCTCCTGCGGTGTTCATGGACCTCATGAACCGAGTATTTCATGATGTGCTTGATAAGTTTGTGATTGTTTTCATTGATGACATCTTGATCTATTCGAAGAGCGAAGAAGAGCATGCGAGTCATCTAAGTTTCACTTTGCAAAGGTTGCGAGAAAAGAAGTTGTTTGCTAAGTTTAGCAAGTGTGATTTCTGGCTTAAGAGAGTGGTATTCCTTGGTCATGTAGTTTCAGCCGAAGGTATTCGTGTCGATCCTGAAAAGGTCCAAGCTGTGGCTGATTGGGAAAGACCGAAGTCAGTAACGGAAATAAGAAGTTTTCTTGGATTGGTGGGTTACTACCGAAGATTTATTGAGAACTTTTCTCGGTTGGCTGCTCCTATGACTAAGTTGACCAGGAAAGAAGAAAAGTTTGTTTGGCTTTGGCGCTTTGTGAGAAGAATTTCCAAGAGTTGAAGGATAGATTGACAAGTGCCCCGGTTTTGACTATACCGATAGTTCCGGTGGTATGACGAGTTTATACCGATGCGTCAAAGATTGGTTTGGGTTGTGTCTTGATGCAACATGGCAAGGTCGTAGCCTATGCTTCTCGGCAATTGAAGGATTATGAGCGGAATTACCCCACTCACGATCTAGAACTTGCCGCCATTGTCTTTGCTTTGAAGATTTGGAGACATTATCTTTACGGTGAGAAGATTGCCATTTTCACGGATCATAAGAGTTTGAAATACTTCTTTACCCAAAAGGAGTTGAACATGAGACAAAGGAGATGGTTGGAACTAGTCTCTCGATTATGATTGTGATATTCGGTATCACCCCGGGAAAGCAAACGTTGTAGCTGATGCTCTTAGTAGGAAGAACCAGGAAGAAGACTTTGGATTTGAATGCTTTGAGTTTACCATTGTGGTCTTCTATTGAGAGTTTTGATTTGGAAATCGTCCACGAGAATTCTGATTTTATTCTTTTCGCCATGATGGCAAGATCTGGTCTTAGAGATAAGATTGTTGCTCTGCGAGTTACGATCAAGAGTTTTTGATCAAAGTTGAGAAGATTTCTTCGAATCCTGAGTCGGACCCCGACTTTGGTATATCCATGGATGGTGCTTTGTTGTTTAGAGGAAGACTGTGCGTGCACTGCAAATGAAGAAGTTAAGAAAGAAATATTGAAGGAAGCACACCAGTCGGTCTTTACTATACACCGGGAAGCACCAAGATGTACAAGGACTTGAAGGAACATTTTTGGTGGATTGGTCTAAAGGCGGATGTTGATGATTTTGTTGCCAAGTGTGAGACTTGCCAACATGTGAAAGCCGTTCGACAACCTCCATCTGGATTACTTCAGCCTCTTCCTATTCCTAGTTGGAAGTGGGAGGATATCTCCATGGACTTTGTGACTAGCTTGCCTCGGACAAGTAAAGGCAATGACACTGTGTGGGTGATTGTTGATAGGTTGACCAAATCAGCCCATTTCATTCCTATGAAGATCACTCATACTCCGGATAAGCTAGCAAGGCTTTATGTGGATAATGTGGTTAAATCGCATGGTGTGCCATTGAGTATTGTTTCGGATCGTGATCCTAGGTTCACCTCAAGGTTTTGGAATAGTTTGCGAAGGCCTTGGGAACCCAATTGAACTTGAGTACAGCTCATCATCCACGGTCGATGGACAATGCGAGCGGACAATTCAGACATTGGAAGACATGCTCGGATCTTGTGTGGTGGATATGGGTGGTAATTGGGATGAACACCTAGCTTTGGTTGAGTTTGCCTATAACAACGGTTATCAAGCAACAATAGGCATGGCTCCATTCAAGGCTTTGTATGGCAATACTTGTAGGACACCTTTGTCTTTGAGTGAGGCAGGTGAAAGAAAAGTCTTAGGTCCTGAGATGATTGAAGCTACGAGTGCTATGGTAGAGATGATAAGAGAAAGGATTAAGTCGCTCGATCAAGACAAAAATCTTATCTTGATAAGAGAGGGACCGATTTGGAATTTCAAGTTGGAGAGAAAGTCTTTCTGAAGGTTTCACCAATGAAGGGTGTGATGAGATTCAATGTTAAGGGAAAGCTTAGCCCTCGTTACATTGGACCTTTCGAGATTTTGGAAAAGGTTGGACCTGTTGCGTATCGATTAGCATTACCTCCGCCTCTCGCTGGTGTTCACAATGTGTTTCATATTTCGATGCTCCGAAAATACATAGAGAATCCGGAACACATTTTGCAGCAAGCCACTGAAGGACTTAGTGCTGATTTGACCTATGATGAAGAACCGGCCGAAATCTTGGATAGGAAGGACAAGCGCTGCGGAATCGCACCATCCCTTTGGTGAAGATTCGGTGGAAGAACCATACCCCTGAAGAAGCTTCTTGGGAGAAGGAAGAAGATATGAAGGAGAAGTTTCCTTACCTCTTTGGAAGCACAGTACGCTTTCAATTTCGAGGACGAAATTTCTTTAAGGGGGGAGAATGTAAAACCCAGCCCTAACCTTGACCCGGAAACCTTGTTATTCGTAGGTCCGGTGACCCGAAGTAAAGTAAGAAGTCAGCTTTGGGCCATCCCGGTGGAGGACTTGGTGTCGGCTTTGAATCCATGAAAGTTGATGATGAAGTTCTATTTATGGAAACTGAATCTTGATGAAGATCGGATTAGTTGATGGACTTGGAGTGCTCTCTATCTTGGTTTGAAGGCATTTCTACCTATTAGGTAAGTCACTTGACTTGTGTGCAAAACCCCTTTAGGATTGGATTTGATCCGGGCCTTCAATTCCCTGTTTTGGTCTTCTTGTCGGCATTGGTCGATTGATTGGTCGTTGGGCCGATCGACCAATCCACTCGACCAATGAGTCTTTGTCTTTGGCAATTAGGTTGTTCTTGCTCTATTTAAGTCCAATCTCGAGTCCACTTCGTATTTGCTGCCTCCAAACTCTGGAGCAGAGCGAACCAAAGACCTCTGCAAAGTCATCTCCCTTGCATCCTTGGTGTTTTCTTGACGGATCTTCGTCGAAACTCTTCTTTTTGCATCAAAAGGTATGTCTACTCTCTCTTCTTCTCCTCCATCTTTGTTTTTCTTTCCTTTTTGAGTTGAGACAGTAGAAGAGATGCTGCATTCTCTGTTGCAAACATCTCTGAACATGTTCTCATGATCATCCTAAGGATTTGAGGCTAGAACAATGATCTTAACCATGATCATTGCAAGCTTTTGAAGGAATCATGATCAAACCATGATCTAATCTTGTTAAACATCTGATTTGAATTTTGATCTCTTTGGATCTTCTATGATTGATCATGTTAGTAGTTAATTCTTGTGTTTTCCTTCCATGATCCATAATCTATCAATTTCTAGTTGTTCTCTTCTACCATACTATGTGTTCTTCATGAAGCATGGTAGTTACATATATGGTAGGTTTTATTTCCTTATTTAGATTTATGCTTCTAAGCCTTGTTCCTTGAAGATCTAAGTATGTTTTCATGATACCATTACCCGAAGCAATGATCCATCCTCCTATTGTTCTTGTCTTTGATTTCTATTTCGAATTCATCAAGATCCATGGTTGATCTAATTATGGTAACTTTTTGTTTCCTAATTTGGATCTTGATATCTTGATTTGATTGGTGTTTTGAGGTCCCCTATATGTTAGAATACTACTGATGTAGTTTACCCCTTGATTAGTACCCTTTTGAACCACCAAATTCGGATTTCATATCTTAAAACTCTGTTTTTTTAGGGCTCTTTATCTGCATTGGTCATGGTTGGTGATTGGTCGGTTGGGGCGATCGACCAATCCACTCGACCAATGAGTACAGCAACTCAGAATTGGTCTGTGTTGGATGTTTTGGTATCTTTTCTGTTAGGGATCTTTCCTAATATGTTGTATATACTTGTTTAGGACCTTCTTCTCAAGTTTGCCAAGATCTTACTTGATTTCTTAGGATTCCTTTGCGAGTTATAAAAGGTAAGGATGGTTATTTCCTTAATTACATAGATAGCATGAATCTAGTTTCTATATTTGAATATCATTGATATGATTCCTAAATTAGATTCTTACAATGATATACTCTTTGTTGCATAACTTTGATTACGGTAGCACTACTTATTCATATTGAATTGATTCATGTATGATTTACTTACCAATGTTATACAAGTGATTGTAATTATTGATTTCTTTCCATATATGAAGTTACCATATATGTGATGATATGAATTGATGCATGTGTATGCTTAAGTATGGTTTGGAAAGGAGAGGTGTCCTTTTGACACTTACTGTCCTTGGACTACTACGGGAATATTATGGGATGTTTCCGGAGATGCCCTCTGGACACCTTCCTAAAGCTGTTGGATGACATATCTAGGATTGTCTAGTAGTGTTTGGCTAGGATGTCTGTTATGTGGGACCCTAATCGGAGGGGTATTGAGACCGAACGACCCGTGGTAGCAATGGGGATTCATGGGCGCTCAAGACCGGTAACCAACCCGTGAGAGGACAGGAATCACATTGTGGGGGCCATTTATTGGTAGGGTTGCATATGGTTAGACTTGGGCTCACGGGCGCTTAAGACCTGTAACCAACCCGTGAGAGGACGTGAGAGCTTCCTGTTTACCATATGTGGATGATCAATAGGGTTGGTGAGTCCGTAGTCAGGGACTATGAGGACTCTAGTGTGAAGGATACCGGAAAGGATCGTCGGGGACGAGGAATGGAAGTATCTGGATCGACTTGATGTAACTAAGTAGAAGACTTGCATTTGGCTAGGTTTTACCCTGACATGCGCCAGTACTTATACCAAATGGTTGTGAGAGAGTGTGTTGACTTAACCCCCTGCCATGGTTTGTCCTGAGGGATGAAGGACCCATTACCAATCGGCTGCTCAAGACCGGTGAAATGATCCGTGAGAGAATCCAAGATATCTTAAATGGTTGAGGATGTGAGTGGACCTTCCTAAAGAAGTACGGTGTTATGACTTAAAGCATGTCTGCCAATAGAGACCAGCATACATAGAGTTAGATTCATTCATTCATTGCTTGTCTCATATCATATTGCATTTATGATTGATGCTGGAATTACGCCATTTATGTTATTATGGATTTTAAGCGCCCTTACTTGAGTTTCTTTGAAACTCATTCCTTTATTGTACAATGTTTGTTAGACTATCCTGCAGTCTTGAGTATTATGACGGTCCCTATGAAGAAGCGCAAGGCGAAGAGGCATATCTCCAGGAAGGTGATTGCGGTTACCACAATTACACTGAAGATCCCGCGAGTGGTTATGCTCCGTACGATGCTTAGTCCGACCATTGAGTGGAAGCGTCCTTGTGCCATTTATGAGATTTACACTTATAAGGATGTTGTCTATAAAGTGGAGAACAATTTAGTTACCCAATGTACTTGCTACTGGGATTAGATTTTGTCTAGTTTATTCTTTTAGAGCTACTTTTCCGCTGGTTGTAAAGTGGGATTTTTGCCTCACTTTACTTATCTGTTTGACACTCTGATTATATCTATTATTCTGATTCATTCTTTCCTTATTGGATCTATGGTTTATCTTCCGCACTTTTATTATGATTGTTCATGATTATGTTATTGTTTATGTGGGAGGTTGATCACTCGATACTTGATCTTCGGGCTGTGGATCACACTCTCGGGTATGCCAGATAGGGTACCGGCTGGGAGGGCGTGACACTGAGGCTTGGCATATCTTGGTCGGTCGGCACACCAGTGAGGGTGAGGAATCTTGAGATCATCATAGATACCTAGATCAATTAAATCCTGGAATCTCTCCAGATCCAAATCCCTAAAGGCTCCAATAATGCCCTGATAACCATGGCGCTGAGCATAAATGTATCTTGGCACCGCAACCTTGGCCATGAACTTTCTACAGCTAGCTATTCTGACCCACCTTTTGATAACCTCAAAATGAAGCTCGTTGGGAATATCCTCAAAGACACAGGGAGCCTTATCCTCAACCAGCTTGGTAAGACGAGCAACTGTGCTTTCCGAGCTCTCCAATTTAGCTCAGAGACTAGAAATCTCAGCATCCCCTACGACCAGCGAACCTTCAGCCTCTTCTAAACGAGTCAAAAGAGAAGACTTCTCGAGCTCTATAGCTTCATTTCTCCCCTTTATAGCAGAAACCTCGCTTATCAACTCAGCTTCCTGAGCAATCAAAGAATCCTTGCTCGATTTCAAGGATGATATTTCAGCCTCTAACTCCTTGACACGTTGCTCGGATTTTTGTATAGCAAAGTAATCCTCCCGAGCAGAATGAATACTCTGACCAACAAATTGAACTAAAGCACAAGCCATCCTATAGCCAAAAGAAAAAATGGTTATACACAAAAATAAAAGGAATAAATCATCAAATTTAGGTGACCGTCGCATATATAACAGTAATACTGTGGGCCTTAAGACAACCGAACCCCTGGAGATAGGCCATATCGGCAGGAAGAAGAACTCCAGACATCCATTCATTGGCAACTCGAGAAATGGCAGAAGAAGTGCCATCAAACACCGAAGAGTCGGTACCCAATGACCATTCTGGTCGAAGAGTGTTGGTCGGAGACTTTCCCCTTTGAAGAAGAGGCAGTACCGGCCGGTGCTTTATCCGGCTTGGTCAGATGCTTTTCCTCCACTTGTAGCATAGTGGATGCAGCATCTTCAAAGTCCTCCTCACCAAGCAACACTGCATCATATTCCAAGTAAGCTAACTTGGCAAAAAATAAAAACGAATGAGACAAAAGAAAAGGCACACATCTTACCAGTCAAGAACCCCCAATGATGAAGGATATTCGGATATTCCGGACAATATCCATTCACAGCAAGCAAGTTCCGATCTTCAGTGGGGATCATCCGAATACGATCCCTTGCTTCCTGTTCGAAATGAGAAAGGGGAGGGATGGCATTTGAATCCTCCCTAGGTTTTTGGGCCAAGAAGTCGGAAAGCTAGGAGGAGAGGGAGGACGAACAAAGAAATACATGGATCTCCAACCCTTGGTATTTGAAGGAAGGGTGCCCATTCCTACAAAATTACCCTCCCATCTAGATTGAAGAGCAGTTCGTTTTGAAAGATAAAACCAATGACTCTGCTCTTGTTTCTTGTGCATAAAAAATTGAAGAAACAAATTCAAGGTCGGAATCACACCGACCTCATTTTGCTTACAGAAGCCCCAAAAACAAATTATGTTACGCCAACTATTTGGCGCCAACATCCCCGCACACATCCCAAAATGATTAAGAATGTCTATAAAGACTGGGTGTATGGGAAGCCTAAAGCCACTAATGAAAGCATCCGCGTACACAGCAAACTCATCTAAGGGAGGTCGGTGAGCTCGTTCATGAGAAGAAGGGACCCTAATCACAAAATCATCAGGTACCGCATACCAAGCTCGGATAAGGTCCAAGTCACTCTCAGTCAGCTCGGAAGGAAAAAAGCTGGGACCTGAACTACTAGGATCAAAGTCTATGTGTTCGGACGTTCTAGGACGACTTCTCTCAAATTCAAGCTCGGATGAAGAAAGACTTTTTAACCATTTTCTCCAATTCGTACAAAACCGAGCACGAATACTTAATGACCTAAACTCCTCATCACTAAGCAAATTTGGACGAGCACCAGGAGACAAGGTCGGATTAACAAAAGTATCACTCTCAGTGTCACTATACCCAGAAGAGGAAGCCCCATTGTTCTCAGAATGAACAGTCTCACTTTCAGAAGAGGGTTGGCAAGAAGGAACCCTAGAAGGCCTAGAGGCCATCTTCTTGACACCCATGAAGACAAATGCGAAAACACATACTAGAATAAACAGAGAAAAGGAAGAAGCAAAACAGTGAAAAGGAAAGTGCAAAATACATTTAGAATCAAGCACAAAATGAAAAATGAAGTGGATAAAAATGACCGTAAAGAAAAAACGAACTTACTTGGTATTTGAATCACTGAAAAAGCTCCTAAGAAGATCAAAGAAGGGACAATGAAGATTCTGCAAGTACTCTTCTTCTTTGCAGACGAAATAAAAGACTTCAGCAGAAACGAAGTGAAAAAGAAGCAGTGGGTTCTTATATTTATCAGAAAGTTCTAATCTAACGGATAACAAAGGGAGGCTGCAGAACTTCTAAAAAAGAATCCCAATCCAACGTCTTCAAGGGTAGTTCTCACCCAATGATTAGAAAGATCTTAATCTCTAAAAGATTCAAATCCAATGGACAAGATCAAGAAAGAGGAATGGTTGGTATTCGTGCCTTTTAAAATTCAAAAAACAATTATGAGATGCCATAAATGTGTAGACACGTGTCAATAAAGATGAACGTGCAAAAAGTCGTGTGTTGTCATTTCCCTTATTACGGCGCACTGTCTGTCCAGATGATATCATCAACAGCACCTCCTAAATCAACTCTCAAAAATCTGAAGTTATGCTGGTCGGAAAGGCAGACGTGTTCAGTCATCAAATCTCTGAAGTTCGAACAGTGTGAAGTTCGAACTTCAGAGACTGGGGGGCTTATGATAAAGGAGAAATAAACTAGCATGAACCAGTTCGGTTAGTTCGGTTGAACTCGAACCAGTTCGGGTTGAGTCTAGTCCAAGCAGTTCGGATTAAGTCAAACTGACCAAGACAAGGCCGGTCGAACAAATATAAAGGCTGAATAGCAAGATGAATCTGAGAAGACTTGTAGCCAAAGAAAAGGTATTCAATTGGGATTCAATTACCCATATTTGAGTAGGACTCATTCATTAAGAAGAGGATTGCAGTCTAAACAATGTTTGAATCACAATCAAACTCGTACAGAAAAAACCTATAAAAGGGTAAGAGAATACAAGAGAAAGGTACACTAAATTGAGCTATCACTACTCAATACTTTATTGTTCATTGCTTTCTTGTCTTCCTTAAACAAAAAATTTCCTAACTAGATCGTCGAAGGTGAAACTCGACCACCCCGGTCGAGTCATTCTTGCATGTTCATTTGGTTGATGAGATGTGCAAGATTGCGTAGCAACAAACACCGTAGGCCGATCTACAAACTCATGGAGTCGAAAAAAATTTCACTAAATAATTTATTTATTTATTTTCGGGCATTAAAAATTATATTTTTCTACACTAAAAATGCTTACTTTTTCATGATATACGTGTTGTATTGTGATTGAAAAAATATATGGATCTCTATGGGCTAATCTACAAACTCACGGAGTTGGAATATTTTTCTATCCAATAAATAATTATTTTATTTTTTGAATTTCGCCAAATTTTGGACCTTGACTACAGGACACAAAATACTTTATGTGGAAAAACCCTCAAGTGTAGAAGGAAAAAAACATGAGCAAAATATTGCACCAATCCACTATGAGAAAAAGAGGAGTAGAACTATCTCTCTCAAATTAAGGACACAACAAATTGAAAAAAAAGAAAGAAAGGATAGGGTTACCCACCACAACACTATGGATCTCACAAAGATATTTGCTTTGAGTAGATCTGAAGTTGTAAGATGGATGATTTCGCAGGCAAACAAATCGTCCTTGCTTATTTTCCTTTTTTCTTTCTTTCTCTTGCTTTTCTGTCTTGCCTTTCTCTCTTGCCGACAAAAAAGGCACCACCACCAAGCGGTTGGGGGGAGGGGGGATCATCTCAAAAACCCCTTAATCGCTGCCACAACTTCTTGGTTCACAATAGGATCGTGAATCCTATTGCGATTCCTTTCCAAAATAAGATTTCAATCCCATTGAAAATTCAAATGTGACTTGAAGATGGGCTGGAAAAAAGTGGGCTTGGGTCCCACTAAGAATCTCCCCCTCCAGGCTCCAGCCCATGAGGAAGTTGAACAACCACACAAATCCTCACTTGGAGTCCATTATGACCATGTAGTGCAAAGGTTGGACTTCTCTTTGGGAACAACTTTAGTCATCATGTTTAAAGGGTTGTTCTCAGTATGAATTTTCTAAAGCCATAGTAGCTTCTTCTCCACTGCCTAACATAGCCAATGATATCTCACATCTATAGCTTTGTGCAAGAATGATACTTAGCATTCTCACTCAGGTCCATAGAACTTTGACTATCACAAAATACTACGTACTCTTCTTGTTTCAAACCCAACTCTCTGAGAAAACGCTTCATCTATAACACCTCTTTGTCTGCTTTTGTAACAGCCATATAATCAGCCTCTGTTGAAGACAAAGGCAACACATTTTTGCAATCTTGACTGCCATGACACAACTCCCCTTGCAAAAGTAAATAAAATACTTGAAGTGAATTTTCTACCATCAAAATCACTTGCCATATCTGCATTTATATAGCCTTCGAAAACTGGTTTAGAACCTCCAAAACTCAAACACAACCTAGAACTACCTCTCAAATATTCCAGGATCCGCTTCACTACTTTCCAATGCTTCTTGCTTGGATTAAATAAGATCTATTCACTACACAAACGGCATGAACAATGTCTGGACATGTGCAAAAATTGCATACATTAGACTTCTAAGTGCAGACGAGTAAGGAATCAATCATTCTCTTCTTTTTCTTCCTCAGTGAAGGGTCAAGCCTTCTTACTCAATTTGAAGTAGCTTGCAAGAGTGCTAACTGGGCTTAGTACCTTTCATATTAAATCTCTCTAGGACCTGCTCACTGTATTGTTCATGTGACATGCATAATTTCTTTGCTTTCCAATCACAAACAACCTTCATCCCCAAAATTTATCTTCCAAGGCCTAAATTCTTCATGTCAAAAGACTCGGACAATTCATCTTTTAACCTATCAATCATCTTTCAATCTTATCCAACTATTAGATATCATCAACAAACATAAGAAGTATAATGAAATTACCTTCATAAAATCTTTTTAAGTGAACATAAGGATCTGCAATGGTACTTGTTTAGTGATGGTTAACCATGAATGAATCAAGTTTCTTGTACCACTGCCTTAGTGCTTGTTTCAGTCCATACAAGCTTTTCTTCAACCTACAAATATTATGTTCCTTCCCTTTCACTTCAAAACCTCCTAGCTGATATATATATATATATATATATATATATATATATATATATATATATATATATATATATATATATATATATATATATATATCTCACCATGGAGAAAGGCAGTTTTCATATCTAATTGGTCAAACTCAAGTTCAAAGTTGGTTGTCAAACCCAAGATAACTTGAATAGAATTCATCTTCACAACTGGGGAAAATATCTCATTAAAGTCAATCCATTTCTTTTGGCCAAATCCTTTTACCACCAATTGAGCTTTATACTTCACCATTTTCACCATATTTTTTAAACTTGAACACCCACTTATTTTCCAATGCTTTTCTTTCTTTTGGAAGCTCCACCAAATCATAACCATCATTCTTTTTCAAGGAACTCATCTCATCTTGCATTGCCTTGATCCAATGTTTTTTGCTATCATGACATTGTGTTTTCTGAAAAAAATTTGGCTCTCCATCATCAATAAGTAAAAGATAGTCAACACCAGAATATCTTGTTGATGGTGTTTGCCTTCCTATAGACCTTCTACCTGAGGTCATGTAATCTTTGATGAAGGGGATTGATCCCCCTACTCAACACCCTCTGCATCTAGCACATCTTCATCAACATGTTCTTCTACCTTTCCCACATCTGTAGCATTATCTGATGGAAAAGAAACTGAGGTGGGATCAAGAATGCTATAAGCCTTCTCCCTAGGCTGTACATGTCACACCCCACCCAGCCAGATTCAGACTTATCCAAATACCTATGGGAGTGATAAACTACAAGATCTAGGTTCACAGCTAATCCATAACCACATAACCTTCTTCCTAGGCTATATATGTCACACCCCACCCAGTTGGATTCAGACTTATACAAATACCTATGGGAGTGATAAACTACAAGATCTAGGTTCACAGCTAATCCATAACCACATAACACAATATATCATAATCCTAGAGCAAAAAAATAAAAGATAGTAAATATCAAAGTTATTATAGTCATTCAAAGTATTAATCAAAGTTAATCCAAGCCATAATCAAAGTCTAAAAGAAAAAAAATGTTCAACAATAGAAATTTGAAATGTTATTAGGAAAGGTTTAGAGTATTCAACGGCGTTGCTTAACACTACGATAAAGAGTGTACAACAAAGAAATCAAGGCAAAAATGTCTCCATAAAATCTCTCTAAAGTCTCAAAACGTCTGGACTCTATAGGAGCAATCCGAGCGAAGACATGACTTTCCATGTACCTTAGTGTCCTTTCCTACCAGTCCTTCATAGGATTTCGCCGGCGGCGAACTCTCCAAGTAAATGAAGTCCTCATAATGTGCAACATAATCTAAGAAGAAATATATTTCAAAGAGTAAATTCCATAGAACTCAGTGAGGTCGACATAATCATATGTTGTGCATTCGACACACACATCAATATGCAATATATATATATATATATATATAGTATGATCCTAAACTCCAACAAATGTAGTTTAAGTTACAACACTACCCTTCTCTAGGCTGTCTCATCACTCTCTTTCATAGACTGGTTACCTTTGTTGGAAACTCGTGGCAGTGGGATTAGCTTACATCATACCGTGGCTCGGGATTAAGTCACCACTTTCTCACCAACACCATTTGGTCTGAGTACTGGCACGCGTCAGGGATAAATTTAGCCCAATGCAAGGTCAACTATGTATCATTCTACATGTGATCCGGATAATGCCTAGTGCCCTTTTGGTCTTCGTATCCTTCTCACCTAGGGATGTTGTTCCCCACGAAAATCGCACATCATATTGAACTAACATTCAGTAACCCTATAGTTGTCTGCATATACATAGGCAGACGCCCTCATGGCTTTCCCCCAAAAATCACACATCATGCTGAAAGTACCACGAACCCAACACTATGCATATGCAACCTTCCCAATTGCATGATATCAGTGAGCTTATGCCTCCCCACGGAAATTAAACATCGTGTTGGATGACAACAGTACTCAGCCACTGCTGATTACCAGTCACTCGGCTTCAATGCCCATGCCAAATGGGTAGTAGCACTCATTAATGTTTACTAGCCAATGCATCTAGACACCTATTGATCATGCACATAATATATCTGAGTGAATGCATAGGCACTAAGGGTAATGGAACCCACATACATATAGGCACTACAAGAAAAAAGGGAATTAGTGATTTTTTTTTTAATTTTTTTAATTTTTAATTAGTGGAGGTTTATTATAAACTGCCACTAATGATATATATTTAGTGGCGGTTTATTTCAAACTACCACTAATTAATAAAAACCCACGAACCACCGCTCGACGCTGAAGGGATAATGAAAGAAACATGCATTTAGTGGCAATTTTTGGAAATCGTCGAAAAATGTGAATATATTAGTGGTGTTTTTCTCCTTACCGCCACTTAATATTAGGATATTAGTAATGGTTTTACACCAAACTCTACAAATAACCCGAATTTGTGTTGGTTTTGTGAAACCACTGGTATATATTCTAAAAATATATCATCGGCTTTTCCCTAACTCCTCTTGCCCAACCTCGCGCCTATTTTTCACCATTTTCACTTTTCGAATGATGAAGAGTTGAAACCTCATTCTCTCATTCTCCCCTCTATGGGTGTCTCTGTCGCTCTCTCTCACGCCTTTGTGTAGATTTCCCAACCGTAATCAAGACCTTGAATCTCAGAATTTTTTGCAGCCGTAAGTAAATAGCAACCTTAGCTTCTCTCTCTCTCTCACAATCCCTGCGTTCTCGGTTCTCTGGCCCTCTCTCATGCTCTCACTCGCTAAATCTCGTAAGAGAACAGACTGGTTTTTCATAATCTTAGAAATTTATTACTCTCTTAAGCTATGTTGTCCCTTGTATTTTAACTTTGGTTTCAATCTTAATGCATCAATGTCGCAGATTTAGAAATCTTAATGCTCTATTTATTTGCCACTAAATCACTACTCTTTCGTTATTTTGTTGTGCTATAGAATACTGGCTAGAAGAAGAGGAAACTTCTTTGGACGAACATAGGATACGAAGAAGCCAGGTCCCTGAGATGGTCTTTTGGACGATTGGGAAGTTACATCACCAATTTTTGGCAAAGTTTGTGGCTTACGAGAAGACTAAGGAAAGACACCTTTCTTCCTCCTCAAAACATTCTCAAATTGATCTTTTGGGTTTGAGGGGATAGAGGCATACCACTTGTTAGTGATCCTCTCACCCTTGTCACCTGATAATTCCACTGAAACAGAAGGACTCACTTGATTAGCAGAGCCCTCACCTTCAGACTCATGATCAACAGAGTCATCGTTTGAGGTTTTATCACTAACCATTGTATAAGAAAGAAAAGCTAAAGAAGAGCAGAAGACCAAAACAACTATGGAAAAATGAAAGGAGCAAAGGACTGAGTAAAAGTAAGAAAAATAACTTACTTGGTAAATCTTTGACAAAGTAAGACTCTGAAACGGAAGACAGGAGAATCAGGGAGTCGCAAAGAGAAGCTTTGGAAATTTCAAATATAAAGGAGTTCACGAAATGAAGAAGTGAAAGGAAAGAATCAGGAAAAAATGGGTTTAAATAACCTCAGAGGAAAGAATGTAGGGTTGAGATCCACTCTAATCAGTGGACGAGGATGAGCGACGGTTTGAATACCGATCATCAATGAACAAGATTGAATGAAAATCAACGGCCAACAATCAATGACGATTTGGATTTGACAAAACAATAATGATGGTTGCTGGAAAAGTCCACGTGGGGCTTCGACTTAAGGAACGAGTAAGATAGACGGCTCGAGAAGTGAAAGGTCATAAATGAACAAGTTATTCGCTCGGGGCAATAAATACAATGTGACGCTTGATTTCAAAGGGCAACTGATTCGGGAATCAAGTTCGGGAGCGACAAACAAAGAGATTGATCAATTCGCCCAGACGTGAGCATCGGTTTGCAAGTGCCAAGTAAGCCCTCTAAAAACTTAGGGGAACTTTTGGTTAATTTAAAAGGCTTCGGTTTAAAACGCGAATGAGACCTTCAAAGACCTAGAGGAATTCTAAGGAATTTCCTAAGCATTAGGCTTCGGTTCCAAACCCGAATGAGACCTTCGAAAGTATGACGTGAGGATAAACGTGAATTGAAAAAGATACTTCAGTGATGAGCAAACACGGAATCTACCCAACACTCAACAAGACTATTGCTGGTACCTAAACGAAATCCATTTCAAGGATGATAAAGAAAAAGGAGGATTTCTTCATTGATAATAAGGACGACCAAAGGGGGCCAACCCTTACATAAAAAATAAATAATAAAAAAAAAAAGAAAAAAAGAAAGAATCTTCAAAGGAAGTTGATACAAAAGACAACTAAATTCCTTCTTGAGTTGGTTCAAGATCGGGTGCCACTTGAGGGTCTGCAGCTGGAATTTGTTCTTGAGGAACCTGATTCTCTTGAACCACTTCGCCCTCGGGAGAAAGCGGAGGAGAATCACTTAGATAAAACTCTATGTTGGGGTCGGCAGCAGGAGGATCATCTTTGGTTTGGGCCCAGTCAAGAAGATGCAACTTTAAAGAGTCGAATATTTTTGGATGACAAACTTTCTGAAAAGGGCTGGTGTCAAAGGTAGGGTTGACATCCAAGATGGTTTTCCACACATCATTTTGCCCATCTCTATAGGCCTGAGTGTTGTATGGAATCATCAACTCACTAAAAGGCTTGCCATTCAAATACTTCCGAACACAATCCTTCCTAACTTCATCATAAATGTGTTCTGGTTTGGATGGGGTTACCCGATCTTGGAGATCTTCCTTCTCCTTGGTCAATCTGTCAATCCTTTTCTATGCATCGGACACCACTCCTTTGAGGCTTTTTATCTCCCTTGAAAGAACACCAATTCTCTCGATGGCTGGCTCATAATCTCTGCTCAGTCGACCCACCTTCACATTCTCCTCTCTAAGTTTGAGATTGTCCTCCTTCAATTAAGTAATCTCAGAACCCCTGGATTTCATTTCTTCCTCAAAATATTTCAACTAGGCACTAAGGCACCCGATCCAATTCATAGATTCCATGTGATGATGGAAATCATCCCCGGCCACTTTGAGAAAAACAATGATACTCAAGGGTGAGATTCGGGAGAATTCATACACTCTCCAAATTTGTGAAGGAAGACTCAGAAAAATTGCTTACCTGGTTAAGGAATTTACGAATCCCTCATCATTAAGAGATTCGAGGACCTTGCTGTCGGTAGGCATTTGGGCAAAAGTACCCCATTGCAGCACCTTTTCAAAATCTTTGGTGACCTGATCGGTCACCCTCAGATTCCATTGGGGAACAAAGATCTCCCTTGTCTCTTGATTATTTCATTGTTTTTTCGATACAGCATCATCAGCTAAATCATGTCTCCTTTTTGTGTGGACGACATCTTCTTGGTCAAACTCCTCCACTTCTACTGGGGCTTTACCCTATCCCGAACATGCAGTCAACATTTTTAAAAACCCCCTTCAGGGCTTTTGAAGCAGAGCTTTTGGAGAAGGGACGGAGGCTTTTTTGGGCTCTTGTCTTTTCAACTGAGGAGTCCTCTCCTCTGCCGCAGCAACTCCCTTGGAAGCCATAGATTTCACTACGCTCAGGTTATACTTTGGAAGCATTACACGAGAAAAGAAAGCAGAGTTAGTAAATCCATTGGAACAACAAAATCTAGTTGAACAAAACTACAGGGGGATTCGGGAGCTCACCGGGGGCTAGACCCCAATGTTGGAGGACAACTTCGTACTCCATCTCTAGACCATGGATCTCCTGACACGCCTCAATCGACTTAATCTTCTTGGCGGCGAGTTCTTCATCGGGAGTCGATGGTAGAGCACGATTTGCCTCAGTATATGAATCAACCTGATTCCAGGTGATCGGGAAGTTGAGGTCTGACAGGGGCGCTCGGCAGAAAAAGTACTGATGACGCCAACCCTTGTGGTTAGAAGGGCAAGTACCCTCAGTCAGGATGCAACCCAACCATCCCAAATCGGTCTTGTTACGCTTGGAAAGAAAAACCCAACCCGGAGGGTTGGATTTGGACATTGTGTAAAAATGAAGAAATAAAGTAATAGAAGGTTGGACTCTAAGTTCTAGCAGAGCCCAAGAAAGCCAACAATGTGACGCCAACTGTTCGGGAGAAGCATCCCTGGGCAAACTTCCCAGTGATTTAAGACTTCAAAGAACAGAGGGGGAAGAATGGAAACCGAACACCACTTTCGAGAGTGTCCAGATAAAGGGAGAATTCCTCAGGTGGATCGGAATTGGCTCTCTCATTAGGGTTGGGAAACCGAAGAAGATAAGATGGGGGAAAGAAATAATGCTCTGTAGCAAATTCCAACTCAGCATTGGTAAAGTGAGAAACAAAATAACTAGGACCCTGGACAGGTCTTTTGGATGAACAGGAAGCTTTACCCAAAGTTTTGGAGGATTTTAGTGTTCGGGAATAGGAAGGCAAGCTGGGTCCCTTAAGGTTTTGTTTTCGGCTCTGTTTGTCGAGCCAATGATCGGCAATCCTATCACCTTTATCCCCAGATAGTTCAACGGAAGCAGAGGCGGTAGGTTGATCACATGAATCATCTCGTTTGGCACCATTACCGGCGGAATCATCATCAGAGGTCTTGCCACTAACCCATAGTAGAAAAAAAGAGTTTTTTGCCAGTTTGAAAGAAAAAGAGGCCTAAGAGAGGACAACTAAAGAAAAACAAGTGAAAGATACAGTAAAAGGTTCAGTGAACTTACTTGTTCGAGTTTACTAGAAGAAAAAGAAAGCTTGAAGACTGGAAGACTCACAAATGTAGAGAAGACGATAGCAGATTCTGCAGACAAAGTTCGCAAATGAGAAGATGAAACTTGAAGTTGAAGTTTGAATGAATTTAATCCAATGGATGAGATCGAGAGACGTTTCGTATTTTAATCCAATGGATGAGATTGAATCGATCCGACGATTGCGAAGAGCTGTTGTTTCAAAACTGAAAGTAATGATGAATACAACTTGAAAGGGACGTGTGGCATCTTTCGGGCGAAACACGAAAGATTTGAGCGGCTCGAGAGGTACCATGATGCAAAGAGTAATTAATACGACTTGACATCCAGGAAGGTGTCTGACTCTTTGCATTCTCCATTTGGGCGATTGTGATTAGCCAAAACCAAACCAAGCCCTTGGTTTTCCCAAACATTTGGCCTGGGGGGCTCATGATACGGGAAAATTTGTACTGAACCGGGTCCACCCTTGGTTCAATCTTTGACTCCGGTCGAAGACGGCTCAACCATGGTCCGGACCGGTTCTTGGTTTAAACCATCAGTTGTGTAAAGATGACTGACTCTACAGTTATAGATATAGATGTGACCCCGAAGAGTTTGGGATACAAAACTAAGTTATAAACGGTTGCTACTACCATCAGAAGTGCACAATCATGCTAAACATGACAACTGCCACAAGTGCGGGGTGAAGGATCGGGTCTTCAAAGGAAACCACCTTCATCTCTGAAAAAAGGGATTAACCCTAAGATCTGATGGTCACCAAGAAGAAGCACTAACGAATCCAACGATCAGGAATAAAAGATAAAACCTATATAAACAAGTAATCTGCGCACAGTGGTGGTATCTGAATCGTTTCCCTTACTATCGTATTCAATTTCTGCTCTACGACTCACTAGAGCTTTGAGATCAGTTCCTTAACTAACTTAGCCTTCGAAGGTGGCCTCCCGACCCCCATGGTCGAGCCACGTCTAACATTGTTTTGCAAGTAATTCCTTAAGTATCTCAAGGTTGAGCAGATTTTGTACGCATCAATCCCCTTTTTTTTAACTAACAAGAAGGCAGCCGTTTCGATTTTCTTGTTCTACAGTTCATGCGAAACAGGCAAGAATGCCCTACAGGGGAAAAAAATCATCTGCTGTGCATAGCAATGCACTTTTGTACCAAATAAAAGGCTGAGATTAAAAGCTTAATTTTAAAATTTTAAGATCCTCAATAGTCTTGTATTTACTTTACTTTCTTAGCGAATCATTTGGTACAAAAGTGCATTGTTGTACACAGCGGAGGATGTCCCCCCCCCCCCACGGGCACTTCTAAAAAGCTTAAAGTATCTTCTTCTCTCTAGAGGGATTTCCTCTTTTTTTTCCCATCCGGGGTCTAGGGGAGCGGGCCTTTGCACAATGGCCGGTGGACCACAATTACAAACACAATTTTTTTTTTTTTTATTCCTTTTTCTTTTTCCATCTCGGGGATTGGGGTTTAGAGGCAGGCCTTGGCGCAATAGCCAGCAGACCACGGTTGTAAACCCAAAAATAACCTCTCAGCAAAAAATGCTAGGTGAGACTGGATAGAAAAATTGCCCTCCCCTCCCTTACTTCCCCCCCCCCCCCCCCCCCCAAAAAAAAAAAATTTTGGGGAACTCTGCTTGTACGGCCTCTAGCACTAGGTGTGTGGAGGTTCTCCATACACTAGTTTTACCTCATGAAAACTGCTAATCTAAGATTACCAACTGTAGGGGACTACACATAAGACACGTTTGCTTAATCTATCGGATGAGTAACAAGTATATGTAACTTACCATGGTGAGAAACAGATCATTCTACCAAATCCATAAAATACCATTATGATGGGGAATCCTGCGTCCATTTCTTGCAAAAGGTTTTATTTCTTACAACATAATCTAGAGCAAATCATAAAATTTGGTCAGGTCATGGATGTCAAATGCAAAATATTGAAGTTTCCTTATTCATTAGAACCCATATGCCCCATTATACACTTATCTTTCAAAGCATGCTTGCAACCTCAATAACTACTTTCTCTTGAACCATAGCTATCTCTTACTTCAGGTACAAAGAGAAAACAAAGTTGTGAATGCTAAACTCAACTTGGATAGTCAATATAACTACATTGCAGAAAACAAACGTGTAGAAAAAATGTACTAGCTCATACATTTGTTTTGTTAGATCACTGTGGCAAGAATGGCTCCCACCATCCAAACTCATACTTTGGATAGGGTGCTACCCAATTTTCGGGCTTCTTAAATTCCAGATTAGCAGGGGTTGAGGCTAAAGCTTCTTCGAGACTGTCAGCTTCATAACTCTCTGTTAATACTCTATCCAGTCTCAGCTTCATGAACCTGTAAACCTCAATAATACAAGAAGCTCCTTAGAATAATGAATGTTGAATAGGGTTTAACTCCATATAATAAATGTTACCCTAAGTGATCTAAGATACAGATAAGAAATTCATGGAATAGGTGCGATGCGTAAATGAGGTGTATGACTGTCTTGTGATTTTTAGTGATGTATCGAATCCTATATACACTAGCAAATCAAATTGTACAGGGGGAAGCAGGGGAGGAAAAACTGAACACAGGATTCACAATGGGATTGATCTCTATGGGTGAGAGGAACTTGGCAAAAGTTATTTAAAAACAAAAAAAAAAGTATCAGCAGTGAAATTATGATCAAATTGCAACCCAGCAGGCTTCAAGTTATTGTTGACTGAGACTGAAGTAGCTGTATAAGACGTTGATAGGCTTGAAATAGACCAAATTAGTACTGTCAGCCGCAAAATTAGGATCAATTTGTCACCCATCAGGCTTCAACTTCTTATAGACTGAGTTTGAAGTAGGCTCTATAAGACATTAATAGACAAGAAACGAATTCGTTGAGAACTAAAGTTCAATTCAAGAACAGTTCACGTAAGAACACTGTCAAGGACACAGTGGTAAATGGCTCTTCAGAGGATTCCCCAACTATGCAATCACATTAGCTAATATTCTGCAGCTTCAAATTTTCTAGAACTTTTCCTTCAGGAAAATAACATATGGAATGGCATTGAAAACTAGATGTGAAAGGTTAGTTTCTTACGTGATCCATGGGCCATTAGTTGAAACCAGAGCGACAGCTGGTCTCTTCAGTCTCTTGCTGATATTCGGGAATTTATCTAAGAATTTTGGTTCAATCACAAGCCAAAAGTCTTGCTCCTTGTTGCGTTCCCCATAGTAGCGAAGCCTCTCAAACAATAGTTCCTTGAAATGCTCTTCTTCATCAAGCATGAATTTTGCATTTGCAACAACAAAAAAGTATTTCTGTGTTTGTTCCTGGGGAAAATGTGATAAGTAAATGATGTGCACATAATTTGTTTTTATCTTTTGAGTAAAGATATGCATAAATTTACTGAATCAAACAATTGTCAGTGAAAAATTAGGAGAGATGCCATAAAAGAGAAGATAATCAACAGTCCTCAGTTTATATGGGTATAGTATAGTATGTTCAAGGCAATATGTATCTCTCACACTTGAAATAAGATTACAAGTAAAATAACAAAATTTGACCAAAAAATAAATAAATAAGATTACAAACTAATAACTCACCTATCTTTTAATAAGGACCTGATATGATACGATGCAACCTGACAATAGTTTTCTTCAGAAATAATAATATCTTAAGGGACTTTAATATTATATTAGACACCTGAATGCGACGTAACACTTTAGAAGCAGCTATCTACCTGTTACATTTGGTAGATTGAATAGTTAAACAAGAGTACAAACCCTGCCTTAAATCATATACTTCACTTTTATATACAGAAGGTGGATAGAAATGACAGCAATTCAACAAAACACAACCTAATTCTCAATATTGTTTCTGCTGACAAGCAGCCTGATCCCTCCATCATCCTCACCCTGAATTCCAATTGGGTCAGCCGGTCAGGTGGCTGGTAATATGACTGATTAGTTAGCATATATCAAATGGTCTTTCCATTCTAGAGCTGAAATTCAAGTTGAGCTGATGATGACTTTTCCAGGGGAAATCAAACTTGGCAACTGGTTGTGCAGTTGCTAGTTGTCATGCTCCTAAAGCCCTTGCTCACCAGGAGCTCTCCTGGCTGTTACCTTCTCCCTCCCTTAACAATCAAAAACAATGATAACCAAAATTTCAAGTTGACAAATGTGCCTTCCAGTAGGAAACTACTTCTAAAGTGCACGATAAAGGAGTTATCAAACTATCAAAGTGAAAAATCACCATGACTGATAAACAATTTTAACCACTAATGATTGAAACTTCTCCAAGCCTAAAAGGGAAATTGAAAAGCACAGAATTTTAGCCCTTGTTTGAGTAACTAGACTTTGCAATGTTCAAGAAACTAAATTCATGGTATGAAAAGGACAAGACCATTCTGGTGGTACCAGTTCTTTTCAGAGTGTACCTCTTGCAAATTTCATATTATGTTAATATAAAAGGTCTCTATCTACAGAGGACCTGCAAAAGTAACCAAGTTCTTCACACTCTCAAAACTGTCCCGCACTTGATTCATGACATTCCACGTAAACATGACCTACATGTAATGGTCTTTTTAATCTGATGAGGTTAGACGAGTTGGCATGGCATTGGTCTATATTGACAACTGACCTGTGATTTGATCCCCTCAGGTACCTGAGACCACTCACCTTTGATTTGATGGCTAACCATTTAATCCTTGAATGATCTAGTCCTGAGGCTCTGGGTTAACAAGACCCGGATCCAAGGCTTGGCCACCCTCTCATGCTGAAAACTAATAATTTTTACCACTTATACATTCACTATGTGGAATTCAAGCAATTTATCTAGGTTTTGGGGAAATTGGCCATCAGCCCAAGAAAGGAACAAAAATCATAACCTTTCAGCCTTTATATATTCAGTGTCCAGAACTCAAGCTTTTATCAAGGATCTGGATTGACAAAAAAAATATCCACTAGCTAAGAAAGAGCTTAATAGTGAAATCATTATACAGGATTTATAAATAAGATAGACACATAAGAAAGATGTGAAATCAAGTTATCTGTAGTATGAAAATAAAATTCACGAACTCGTTGATGCGTGAGGAATTTGATCTAGTGACTCTTTCTGGGTAATGACATCAACTTCATTCTCTAATTTGAAAACATTAGCTAATTTGGAAAAATATATTTGAATATATCAACTTAGACTAGATGAACTCAGAACCAAGACCTATATCATTTTTCTATCTATTATGGCTAAAATCGAGCAGGGTAAACAATTTGACAAAGAATTCCGCCTAACCAGTTCCAATTGAAAAATATGCAAATCCAATTCAATAGTAAGAATTCCAATTGAAGAAGTTCAACACATTTTAGTAGTTAACCCCAAAAAAGAAAATCATCATTAAAGAATACAGAAACAGGCCCTCCCAACTAGAACATTTCTTCCCCATTTTACCTATAAAACTTGGAAACATAAGGGAAGTGCCAAGAAATCCATCAGAAAACATGAAAGAACAATTACTAGACTAGAAAGAAGGTGAGTGACAAAAGATTGAATACATACCTCAGCTTTGTCTGCCTCTTGTTCAGTCAAGCCAGAGGTGGTTTGGGCAACAAGAGGGACTATAATGGACTTGTTTCTGTGAGAAACCCAGGAAGGATAGGAAGAGAGCGAAGAGGAAAGCTGGAATTTTGTGGGTTTTGAAGGAAGAGAAAGAAATGGGTATGACGTTTTAGGGGCGAAGAAGTTCGGGGAAGAGGTAAGGCAGCCCTCTGCCATTGATAGGGGCTTGAAGAGAGAGCTCGTAGCAGATGGCATCGTTAAAGCCTTCAGGAGAGGGCTAGAGAGAGAGAGAGAGAGATAAGAGGGTGGATTCCACTTCTGCAGGCAGACTGATAGCACTTAGCGAAAAAAAAAAAAAAAAAAGGCAGAGTGATGGCACTTAGCACAGAGGTGAAGGTCTATTTACTGCAAAACCCTTGAGATGCCTTTACTGTAATTATAACTGGTCACGAAGGATACGATTTCTGCTCACCTTATCCAAACATTGCCACTGCATTAAAACTTAAACCCGTTTGCGGGACAAATCAGGCTGTACGCCCAAACCATGGTCTAGAAAAGCAGAATCGGAATAGTGGCCGCAGGTAGGTTGATTCTTTCTACTGAGGGGTCTCCCAATTACTGCTACTGAGCACTAACATTGAATCACAAGTAATACTCTTTCCATTAAGAATTGCTAGCTTTATATTAGGAATTAGAAACTATTACATATATCATACGAGTATAGAGCCTATGACTTCTTTACTAAGAAGTACCAATCATTATAACTAAGCAACCTTTCAATAGTAGTCACATGTAATATTTTAACTTTAAAAGCTAGGATAAATCTAATGGATGCTCTTGAATTAGAATATCATATATGGCAGAATTTTATAACTCATTAGATACTCATTTCGAGATTCTCTCCAAAGATAGGAGTCAAATACCTCAAAATGTTGGTTTGAAAGAGAGAAGGATCCTCTCCTGCAAGTGAGACGCAACAATTTGAATCCAACGTTTAGGTTACAATGATGCACGCATCATGATGTGCATCATGGTAAGTTGGGATCCTCAACCTGATTGTGCTCCCATCAACTTTTCCACAACTCATTTAGGAGGGGAAGCTTAGCTCTATCTACCTTGTCAATGCTCAAAGATGGGCCCTCCTTCTAAATAAATAGTTGAAAAATGTAGAGGAAAGTACCGTCTTCTACCCTAGCAAGTAAAGAATCCAGACTCTATAATAACTCAACCATTTGACGCATAGATGCCTTCCCAATCTCAAGTCTATCATATGTTCCTTTTTTTTTTCAATTAAATTTTTTTTTCCTTTTTGTATCAAGCTTAAAAAGAAATAATGTTAATAAAAGGTAATGAAAAATCTCATGGTTATATAAATTAGGGGTGTAAACGGATTGGATTCGGATCGGATAGTGGCAATACCATATCCGCATCCTATCATACTCGGACGGATTCGGATAATAATATCAGTTTTTGGACGGATTTAGTAGGAATCGGATGATAATCGGATAGTTATCTTCTTAAATAAATTCTTCTAAATGGGCATGAATACAGATTGAACACAAGTTTTTGACTACATGTTGACATCTTTACTATTTTATTTGTGAGGTTAGGTATGGAATTTAAGAATTTAACAACTTTGGTAGTTATTTTAGTAAGAAATCTAGAAAAATAGTCACATATCTCAAGTAAAAAATTATAAAAATAAGAAAAATAAATCCAAATAAGTAATTAAATCATATAATTTTATCAGATGGATAATAATCGGTTATAAAGGGGTATACCATATCCGCATCCTATTAGTAATTGAATGGACTCGGATATTGCTAAATGGATGCGGATGCCAATTTGGGAGTAGATTTCGATTATCCATTTACACCCCTAATATAAATATATTGACAATTATCACGTGATTAAAAACAAAGCAAATTGAGCACAAGATATGATACCCTTTAGAGAATGTTTGAATTTGTTGGCTAAAGTTTTAGAAATTATTCTCATTGTGATATTACATGAGATAATTTCTTTGTGCATTCTAATTTTTCTTTTCTTTTTTTTTTCTTTTCTTTTGGTCAAGGCATTCTCAATTTCTGACCTTTTAAATAAAGCATACAGACATGAACTCATACATCGTAGCACACCTAAGGAATTAACCACAAAGCAATCAACTTAACTTCTTTGCTATTCTAATCAAATATTGTGAAATCCCTCAAAACCCTAACCCGGAAATCCATATTATAGATCTGAAAACCCGGAATGTGAGAAGAAGGCAAATGTGTACCATCAAAATTAAAACCATTGGATTAGACTATGAACCAATGGAAGTAGATGGAAATGATGCTAAGTTGGGAGTTTTGTCAAAATATGGAAGAAGATATCTCGGACATTAATGGGCTTAATAAATGGATCAAGAGTACAGTAATGACACAAGTAGAAGGTCCCTAAAAATCAAATAAGCCCCTTCTATAACTTAGAAAATGACCCAAGAAGGAACTATGGCTTTCAGAGCATCAATACCACTCCTGGAGCAAAAGTACCAGGGGTGAGTTGCACGCCCTGATCACCCCAGGTGACCCACCAGTTTCAGGGAAAAATAAAATTTTGGGTATTTGAAGTTTTTGAAGCCCTATTTAATGTTTTTTTCATTCTAAAATGTGTCATTATGTTTTAAAGCTGTTAGAGAACATCAAAGCTTTTCAAGAGAAGCCTCTCCAAGGTGAAGGAAGGTGTGGAAGTATCCGTCAAGGTTTTTGATTGTCGTTTCTCTTTCTAAAATGTTAGCATTCATCTTCTTCGTTCTAATTCTTCTCTTTTTCTTATTTCTACCTACTGTATAGACCTAAAAGAAGGTATATACTAGTTGTTATGACCTATTTCTTCTATCCTCTTTACTCTAGAGTGAATCTATTCACTCTAGCTCTTCCTTGAACCTCACGATAAGATTTCGGAGAAAACCTAATATATGATTCATTAGGTTTTCATTCTTTTTGTTATGATTGATCTCTAAACTATACTAGATAATGTCCTACCATGATTCATGATTTTTTTAATTTCGGAGTAGTTTGGAACCCAAACAAGAAGATTCCTGTCGATCTGAGCACATTTTGTCTGTACATAGAAGCTCTGGTCGCCAGGCGACCCAGCCAAGTTTTGGTAGATTGGTGGCTCGGTTGATTGCTCTAGTTGCCCCAAGCAACCCACTCACTGCCAAATTGGTTGTTTGTTCTCTTTTCAATTTTGTATCTCTAGGGTTGTTGCTAAGGACTTTTTGACAAACTTGAACTCATTCTTTGAACTATTCTATAAAGGTTGTGAATAGATAGCAAGGTGAAGATGTTCACTTACACATAACCATAATTGCATTCTTGTTTGTTATGGAACTTGAATTTATGATTACATATTGTTGTTTTAGGGTGTAGACATGATTACTACAACTTTCAAATTTAAAACATAGTTGATTAACAATGTTATGCATATATGCTAAATATAGTTGATTAATGATGTTATGCATATATGATATATATGTGACTTTTTGGACTTGGAATGACTTGTGAATTGAGAATGTGATTGAAACCATATTGTAATGTGGATTTAGTTTGTAATTGTGAACTGGGAAATACCATTCGGGTGTTTCTGTCTTGGGACATTAGTGGAAGTGGTATGAAACACAATCCTATGATGCCCTTTGGCACTTTTCATGGTCACTAGATGTCATAACTAGGAAGTCTAGTTGTGTTTAGTTAGAAGCCCCGTCATATCACACCCTATTGGCATGGGTATTCATGTCAAGGGACTTGTGGCAACAGTGTGGGCTATGAGCGCTCAAGATCGGTAGCCAACCCATGAAAGGACACAACCACATTGTGGGGGTCATTCATTGGTAAGGTTGAATATAATAGACTTGGGATCATGGGCACTGAAGACCAATAGCCAACCCGTGAGAGGACATGAGAGCTACCCATCCATTATATGTGGATGACCAATAGGGTTAAGAGTCAGCATAGTCTAAGCTAGTTAATGCCATAGGATGCGGTGACTTTAATAGGGAAGGAACCGAACCAAGAATGTGAGATGTAGGGGTGTCAATTTATAGCCCAAACCGTTAAAACCAAACCACACCGGCCTATTATAGCCCAAACCAACCCGAACCGAACCTTAATGGGCCGTAATTGGGCTGAGGGTTGTGGAGTCCGCACCAACCCGAAACCGAACCACAACCCGTTATACAACCCGTTTTGTAATTTTACATTAAATAATATTTGAATCATTATATTACCCTTAGGTAGTTGGTATAGACAATTAGAAAATTAAGCACGAATTCAAAGATCAAATAGTCATTTTACTACTTAATATCTAGGTTCTTGATTTCTGTAGGATGGGTGGGCTTTTTTAATGGAAATTGACCAATAGCAACTTTTCTTTCCATATAATTTTTGCTTTTGTTGTAGGATGCTGAATTGTTTCTTTTTGTTCTTTTTCTTACACACCATAAACCGTTAGTCAACCCGAATTTAAACCGTTAGCCTAAACCGTTAGTTAGCCCGAACCCAAACCGCACCAAACCGAAACCGGCCCGAAACCGTTATTTTGCTAATGGGCCGTGTTTGGGCTAGGTGTTTTTCAGCCCAAAACCGCACCATTGACACCCTTAGTGAGATGTATGAGGGAAAGTATTTGAACCTAGGTTGATGTGACTAAGTAATAGACTTGCACTGGGCTAGGTATAACCCTAACATGAGCCAGTAATTATACCAATGGTGGTAAGATAGCGGTGGCCTACTCTAATCATGGTAATAGTCTGATAGGGATGCCTTGACCCTTTACCCAGAATCTCAAGACCAATAGCCAACCCGTGAGAAATTAGAGTGACGATACTTTCCCAGAGGAGGCTAATGTTCCATCTTAATGCATGTCTACCGTTAGAGACTAGCATCCGTTAGAGTATAGTTGCATTCTTGCATTTTATCTCATATTATATTGCATCATATAATGTCTTGATTTGGACTATAATTTGTTATTTTTTTGGGAACTACTCGCTGAGTTCTTTTGAGCACACCCTTAAGGAAAAATGTTTGTTCATATGACTTTGCAGGTGAAGAAGAAATCCTGAGCTCCAGTTTGTAGATCCATCCCATATATCATACAACTGAGAAAGCAATGGGAATTGACGGTAGCCCATGGTAGGATCCATGTACAGGTATGGAGCACTATTATGGTTCTGATTAACAACGATAGAAAAAGATCATACGCCGATGGGACTACGAGCTGGATATTGATCCCAAATTACAAGTCTCACACCCCACCCAATCGAATCCGATCATACCCGAATACCTGTGGGGGTGATACACCGCAAGACCTAGGTTTAGTGACAATTCCATACAACATATGATATAGCATAATTAAAAGGACAAGAATAAAATCAAGTTTAAAAAATAAAGCTATCAAATCTGAAATAAAGATTACAATTGTCCAAACTTCAAATAAAAAGCTAAACATCAAAATTCTAAGAAAGAAAGAAGGATAGTTTTCTTCGTAGCGGAAAAATAATCTAAGGAAAACTCTAATGGAAGGCGGCTCCATAAGAACAATCCTAACACGAGCATGAAGCACCATATGAGTCTACATCTTCTTCAGTTGCTCCCTCAAGAAAGTCTACTGGTGATGAATCCTCCACTTGGAAGGAGTCCTCATAACCTGCAGTATATTCTAATAGAAATAGACATATAAAAAGGAATGAGTTCAACAGAACTCAGTGAGATCAACTCAACATCATATCATGCATTTGTTCACAAGATTCCACACCACACATATAACATGAATATCAATAATGTAATTAATGACAATGATATGATATATGAATGATTATGATATTATGCTCCTAACTCTATCATGAAGTCTCTACGAGATTTGGCCGTATAGGTCACCACTCTCTCACATCACTGTTTGATATTAGATTTGGCGCGTGTCAAGGATAATCCTAGGCCCAATGCAAAGTCATATAGTCTCGTACTATGTATGGTACAAATACTTCCCCTATAGCACAAACCAACTCGGTTCAGTATCCAATATCTCTCCTCATGCCTAGTGCCCTTTTGGTTCGACAATTTTTCACCTATGAATGGAATTCTCAACAGGAGGCATTTGTTGGATCCCATTCCTTAACTCGGTGGTCATCTACATATAATGGACATGATACTCTCCATGTCCTCTCACGGCTTGGTTACCTGTTTTGAGCGCCCAAGAGCCCTTATCTATTATATGCAACCCTACTGCTCTATGATGATAGTGGGTTTGCTTGACACTTAGGATCCAACCACTAACATCATGGGTTAACTGGCTTCAATACCCCTACCATAAAGGTAGTAGTACTCATAAGGTTAGCTAGCCAAACACTTTTAGACACCTAGCATTCATATACTTAGGTCTAGATGCATACTCATGTAAGTTCATTAAGGTAATGGGCGAACCCACAACCCTAGTTTGCAATATAAAATAAAAGGACTAATCTAATTCAACATCATCCATATATTTTCATATCAATAATTTAACATTTAAAAATAAAAGCAAACTCAATCCATCCAATCTCATCTATCTCATACATTCTCATATCACCATTCAAAGAATATTGAAAATTAGAAGCAAACATATTTTCTTACCTATCAACAGTCACACATAATCACAAGATAATACTAAAGCAAGGCAAGATATCAATAATGAAAATTAACTAACATCATTATACATGTAATATAAGGTAAAGTATATTCCTCGCCTTTCACTTTGATTCTTTTCTCCAAAGTCCCAAAATTCACTCCCATAAGTTGGTGACTAAAAGATAAATAAACCTATTAATGCAAGAGGATTAATAATCATAAATTAGAGCAAATTTGGGTTTTAAAAGATATTCCAAAATCTTCCCACAAAAACACAATCTGAAAACTAGGTTCAAACTCGCCATTTTAAACCTAATTCGGCGAAAAGTCAATATTTCGCCACCAATTCAAGGTTGAATCGAAACAAAAGTTTGGAAAAGTCTAATTGGAATTCTCACCTTTTTTTAACGTTCCCGCAATAATCCGAGTTGCAGAGCACCTTTGATTGTATAGAATCTACTATTCTTCTTGGTTTCTCCCCTTCCCAAAGCCTCAACCCCGTTATAGTATTAAAAATACGTTTAGAGGTGAGTTACAACCTGAAATAGGATTTAACAACCTAAAATTCCAATTCTGTCTGGTAACTGAAAAAGGAATGGGGGGTTGGTCACCAAACCGTCCACTCAACTGGTCCATGTTTGGACCCTCATCCGAAATTCAATTTTGGTGATTTTTGGTTTGGTGGAAAGGTCTTTCGACGATCTTCGTTTGGATACCTTAATCTCGTCAATCGGACTCTCCATCACCGGTCTACGGACGTGCCAAAATCGCCATTTTAACACCATCATGATTAATCTTCTCTCTTAAACTCTATGAGAGTTGTCAAATCATCACTAGGGTCATCCACAACATTGGGTCCATTTCCGAACCTTTGGGCTTCACTTGAATGGCCCACAATTATGGCCAACTCGAGGCCCGGGTTTGCGGTCCTGAAACCACGGGTTAAAGGGGTAGAAATCCGGGGGATTTCACAACAAGAGTACAAGTCATTGGAGAAGAAGGCAAAACTAGAAGAAAGCGAAACATTAGAACACTTAAGTAGTTTTGATCTTTCCCTTATTCTTTCAATTGTATACGTTAGGTTTATTATTACTTCCACCCTCTGATTATTTGACATCACTTCCACACTCTAATATTGATTTTGAAATCCTTACTTTGATTTAATTTTCTAATTATATTAATACATTGATTTATTCTTGCTCATGATTGGACTATTGTGTGGAATGGTTGGATAATTGTCTGAGATTTGATCCTCGGGGCTGTGGATCACACCTCTGGGTATTCACATAATTGAGTATCGGCTAGGGGATATGACAAATATACTTTGAGCTATAATTGCTATAATGCTCAAGTTATCATGTCTATCCTAAATTTATATTAGACATACATCCTAACTCTTTTAATCCGAATCAAATCGACTTATATATATTGGAGCATCTCAAATAACCTTTTTAGAACTAATCAAGAAAAATATTTAAGAGAACATAGTCATGGTAATGAAATCTTTAGTAATACTAGCATTAAAGATAAAAATATGTCAAAGTGATTTTCTTATTGTTTTCAAAAACTACAATGTTAACAACAATTCTTCTATGATAGTAAAAATAACTTCACAGCAAGATGTTAATGCATACCATATAATAAATCATTTAATTTCAATTCTTCTAACATCTTATAACTTAAAATCTTTTTTTTTTTTTGGAAAAATATTTTATTATTATTATTGTTGTTGTTGATGATGATGATGATGATATCTTGATTCATTTCTGATGATAATTTTTTTAAACTACATATATATTTATTAGGGTAATTTTCATTTGGACCCCCCCTGAGGTTTGGTCCTGGTCACTTTTAGTCCAGTTTAAGTTTTCTTTTGCATATGGCTCCCCTGTGGTTTCATAAAATGCTTAAATAAGGACAAGTTTAACTGAAACTGTTAATTTAATAATTTTTGTGATGAAAATGCCCTTTTCTAATTTATTTGTTTTACTTTTGTTTTATTTTATTTTTTTAATAAGTTTCTTTCTTTTATTCAAAGAAAAAATACAGTCTCTCCGTCTTCTCCATTGCCGGCGAAGAACTCAGCCGCTGCTTAGCCCTTGTTGCAGCTGAGTTCGAAAGCTTTAGAGACGAGGGGCTCTTCTTCAATGACTAATCAATAACAATAAGATCGAACGACGTGGAGATCTAATCACCAAAACAAATCTCTTCCATTCAATCCTCATTCTCTATCTGTTAGTCTCTATCAGTGTCTCTGTGAGCCTCTCTCTCTATATATTCACATTAACAAACCGCAAAACAAACCTACTTCAAATCTATCTTCCATTACTGTTCTTCTTTCTATCTGGCTCACTAATGGGTTCCTGAGGGAGAAATTTCGACGAATAAGCAGATAGGAAAGCGTTACAGCCATGAATGTGATTAAAAGGTTAAACGCAGGATTTACTATGTTAGTGGGTTCCGAGAGAGATATAAGCAGGACGAAGAAAGGAGTTAAGGGATCTGTTTTATTTGGGTGAGATTAGCAGAGAAGGGTATTTTTTATTCTTACTGGGTTCGTCTTCTATCGCATCATAGTTTCCCAACTTTGTTGAAATGGCTTCTGCTTCTTACCAAAAATACAAAGAAATGGCTTCTGCTTACAATAGATGGTCAAGGCCAGAGGTTTGCTTCAAGAGAATTAAAAATAAAATTTTGTCTTCTTAATTTCTTGAAATTTAGAGTTTTGATTAATTATCTTGTTGACGAGTTGTAGGTTTATCCAATGATGGGAGCACATATTTTTTCTTTTAATAAAAGGAAGAAACTTATTAAAAAGAAGGGAAAAAAAACTAAAACAAATAAATTGGAAAAGGGCATTTTCGTCACAAAAATGATTAAATTAACAGTTTCTGTTAAACTTGTCCTTATTTAATCATTTCATGAAACCACAGGGGAGCCATATGCAAAAGAAAACTTAAACTGAACTAAAAGTGACCTGGACCAAACCTCAGGGGGTCCAGATGAAAATTACCCTACAAATTATCATACCATCATATTATTATTACAATTATAAAAGCATGAACTCATGAAAGATGAATATTTGTTTTATTTTTAAAATACCCTCAATCATTCATTAAAATGATGTTTTCAGTTATGTCTAAGATCATAAATCTATATTCTCATTAATTTTTTTATTTTAATTTTATTATAATATTAATTGTAATTAATCATCTTCAATAAAACTTATTTTAAGTATTTTTTGATATTCATGTATAGATTCCAATAGTATTAACTCCTATTAAAATTTAATCTATTAAAACAATCCTTACCCAAAAAATATAAAGAAAAGCAACACTGCCAATAAATCTAGTTGTTTATTTACCCAAAAAATGAAGAAAATTTATTAAAATTTAGTATTAATTGTAATTAGTACATCAGTTGCCACTAAAACCCAAATTGAATGCCTCTTGATATTTATGTTTAAACTCAACAGTCTCAATTTTCACTAGAGCTAAAACACAAAAATAAGTCTCACCAAAAAAAGAAAACTATGTAAAAGCACCAATATTAATTTCATAATATTACTCTCATCTATAATTTTTTTAATAATAGGATGTTCGTATTAAAATAAAATAAAAAATATTTAAATAAAACTTACATAAGAGCATATATATATATAAAACACTAATGAATATTCATGTACATTACACATAGTATTTTATTAGTGTTATTTAAATAATACTTAATTTGTACCAACTTAAAAAATATTAGTTTGGGTTAAAATTTTATGCACAAGAAGAAACTAAAAGTTTCAGCTCATGTTCAAGCTTTAACAAAAAGAAAATTGATTTAGTGATAAAATAAAACTTAAGAAAACTATAAATTATGTGAAGGAGTATTTTAATGCAAAAGCACTTCAGTGTACAATTTTTTCTTGCTATTGGGACAATAAGAAAATTTAAGAAAAACAACTAGATATTATAATAGGATTTTATTTTTCTAATATTATTTTTAACAGAAAAGAAATATAAAATTAAGACAACATCCACTATACATTTATCCTCTTGGCTAATAACAAAAATTACCTGACCTACTATTGTTCTAAAAAAAAGTACTTCAATAGTAATAAAATGAAAAGCTAGGCAATATCATGTAAGAATAATATGATCAAGTTTTTACACAATTAATAACAAAAATAGACCAAGATAGTAAAGCCAATGTATGTATTTAGGCTTAGGCAACACATCCACAATCTCCCTATAATATTACCATATTTGTTATATTCCATAGACTATTAATAACCACAGCCTTTGAGTTTTCAATCCTGTTTTGCTTAATCTTTGCACTTAACGATACCTTCTATTGATCACAAAAATAAAAAATAAACTAAAAAATATTAAATATTAAATATTAAATTATTTTTCAAATTATTACCTTAAAGGTAAATGAACTTTACATTTAACACTTTTATTAGAATTTTATTTTTTGGAGGGTTATTAATTAACAAGTTATGAGGCTTCTATCAATGAAGATACTCAAAAATTCAAAAAAATGTATGAATTTTTATAGAGATAGAATAGTCATTCTACCCTTCTTATGTTAAGATGCAAATAATGGGAGACTCACCCACCACAGCCAGGTGTGCGAGGCGGGTTGAACACCGGTTTATAAACCGAGGTTGGCAAACAAAAAAAAAAAAGATGCAAATAATATGTAGTTTGATAGTAATCTTTTTTCCTAGCTACTACCAATAAAATATTAAGTTACACGATCATTGTTTTGAAAAATAATTGTTTTCCTTTCTTTTCCTTATATCTGCATTAATAACTAGTCAAAGAAAAATATAAACATGTAATAGGACATATATAATTAATTTTTTTAGTCTAAATTTAATCAATCCATGTAAAGTTACATTAAATAAGGGTCAACAAGTATCTATGTGTGATTTTGAAATTAAAATTATAATTCGAGATATTTGTAGTCTTAACGCCATTTTTTATTCATATGAGTTTTTATATATCATACTACTATATAAAAGGAAAACCTGCAAAACTTGTGGCACGTATTTTCTTAATCCAAAATACCCTTCCTAAATAGACATGCACCTCCTCAAAGAACTGAGCCCCTACACTCCCGTCTGTACAAAAGCTTTACAAAAAAACCATTACCCCCCAAAATGGAAATCGAACTGTCACCTGACCTCACTTAAGAGGGCAGCAACACAGAGTACCTCCCACACAGATATAATCAACTGAACCGTCCAGCCCCTGATCCATGATAGTTAAATATCCAATTACAATAACACATTTTACACAGCTAAATATCCAACTACCATAAATGTATAACTTAAGTTTCTTCATAGTTAATTATTCAAAGACCTATTCCCCAAACACGAAATTCTTAACTTCACTGTCTCCAATGTAAAATATTAAAAGACCCATTCCACAAACACGAATTGTATATAAACAAATAGCCACCCACAGACATAAGTATTGAATTACCACTACCCAAAGATGAATGGGACAAAAAACTATAAATGAACCACACAAAGTTACAAAATTTATCTTATAAACTACTCATATGGCTGCTCCACTCACATTTCACAAACGGACACCTCTTCAGAAATAACACAATCATGACCTGTTGCTCCATGAATCGACACCTCTAAAAACCAAACTCAACCAAAAGAAGTGACCTTCGCAAACTGCCCCTACGGTCCCACAAGCTCACCTACAAAAAAATTTACACACCATGAATGACCCCAAAGTTTACACATTACCAGCAACTGCAACTTCTCAAAGAAATCACTCCCAACACACTCATGGAGACTAATAACAGCACACATAGGTATGGGAATTCCACCTATTATTATACTCACCATGCACAACCAACAGAACCACACACTAACATACAAATCTCCTACAGGGCTCGACAAACTGGAACGAACTGCAAAACATTAACTCCCTCAAACTTCACCAACAAGAATGGAAACTCAGAGTGACCGTACTTCAAAAAAGTGGCATCCACGAATACAACACTATTAAGGGATCTGGCTGACTACAAAAACCATACTACTGGATGAAGAGGTCAGCAACCCTATCCACTCCTGTTTATACTCCCCGTCTAAAAGAGCATTCCCTGCACTGAAAACACAGGCATTAAAAGAATTGCAGTTTACATATACCCACCGGTACAAATGAGAAAGATCGCAAGTTGACTCTATGTTTTCCACTTTCCTTTTTGGACCTTTCTTTCGCACCAAAAGTATCATTAATGCCTTCACTTCCAGAGCCAGATTCTGGTTTTACCTTACTTATTATTTTTGTCCTCTTTGTGACTCTACCACTCACTTCATCGGGAGAGCTCTCATCATACATCTGCTTCTTCCTCCTCTTCTCATATCTCCTGACATCCAAATCAGAACCATTCTCATTGAAGAGGAGTGTTCATCTGAGGAATACCAATGCTTCTTCCTACTAGAACTTCTACTAATTCTTACTATTTGGTTGTCATCAGAAATATAATTAGAGCTTCTTTTGCTCTGATGTCTTCCTTTCCCATTTCCAGAATTCTTTGAGTTCCCCTCATTTGGTTCTACCTACAACCCCAACAATCAATACGAAACACATAAAACAGATCAAGTCATCAGCAACCCAAATAAAGGATAGAATTCACAAGATAATAAAAAGATTTTGAAAGGACAAGTAAAGAAAACCATAACATGAAGTGAGAATTATCCAGCAAACATATGTACGTCACCTAATAAACAAAACCATAACATGTCAACAATTATTTTTACTCAATTAATCTCATATAGAAATTAACATGATAAGTGCTAAAGGAACAAACACAAGCCCACTCATCATAAACACCCCTAGCTTATTCTTATATAGATAACATCAAACAAAGTCACCAATATAAGATATAAGTTCTATAACAGTGATAGAAACATCTGAAATTATTTAATGCAAACTGTTAACATCTACCCCAATCAGCAAGTAAAGAGGCTAACCAAAAACTGGAACTAAACCTCAAGGTTACCAGAAAGATGATGTTCTGATTCTTACCAGAACGCAGAACTTAGGTGTGATGCACTAAGGGTTTCACCCAGTGCTTTTTGTAGCCTTAGCCTAAATACGAACAACTAACAACCAAATCTACCAAGATATCTAAACAACAACCAACTGCCAAATTGAGCAACTAAGGTTAGCAACCCTATCCACTCCTGTTTATACTCCCCGTCTAAAAGAGCAATTCCTGCACTAAAAACATAGGCATCAGCACAATTACAGATTAAATATACCCACAGTTACAAATGAGAAAGAGCGCAAGTTGACTCTATGTTTCCCCCTTCCTTTTGGATCTTTCTTTCGCACCAGAAGAATCATTAGAGCCTTCACTTACAGAGCCAGCTACTGGTTTTTCCTTACTTATTTTTGTCCTCTTCTTGACTCTACCACTCACTTCATTGGGAGAGCTCTCATCATACATCTTCTTTTTCCTCCTCTTCTCATATTTCCTATCATCAAAATCACAACCATTCTCACTGAAGAGGAATGTTCATCTGAGGAATACCCACGCTTCTTCCTACTAGAGATTGTACTAATTGGTTGTCATAAAAAATATAATGAGCTTCTTTCGCACTGATGTCTTCCCTTCCTATTTCCAGAATTCTCTTGAGATCCCCTCATCTGGTTCTACCTACAACCCACACAATCAATACGAAACACATAAAACTGAACAGCTCATCAGCAACCCAAATAAAGGATAGAATTCAAAAGATAATAAATTCTTTTTGAAAGGACAGGTAAAGAAAACCATAACATGAAGTGAGAATTATCCAGCAAACATATGTACGTCACCTAATAAACAAAACCATAACATGTCAACAATGATTTTTATCCAATTAATCTCAGACAGAAATTAACATGATAATAGCTGAAGGGACAAACACAAGCCCACTCATAATAAACACCCCTAGCTTATTCTTATATAGATAACATCAAATAAAGTCACAAATATAAGATATAAGCTCTATAACAGTGATAGAAACATGTGAAATTGTTGAACTAAATTACTGATATTCATACCAGTTTAGGACTACAAAATGGAATGCTTCAGTGAATGAGTCTGTACCAAATGCAGCTAGACTTGCAGGATGTTATTTGGGATGTCTGATTGTTTGTTGGTTAATGTTTGATCGGATACTCGTGTTGAATTGGCACCATGTTCGTTGCGGATCTCTATTCCATGGGAGTTGGTTCAACTGCTCACAAATCTACTTAACCTCATTCTCAGGGTACAAAAATCCACGCAGTGCTATTCAATGAGACAATTGACAAATTCGAAAACAGCTTGGTAGAAGGAACAACATATACCATAGCAAATGGTATGGTCATGTCACATCCTCCCAGCCGGTACCCAATCTGGCATACCCGAGAGTGTGATCCACAGCCCGAAGATCAGGTATCGAGTAATCAACCTCCCACATAAACAATAACATAATCATGAACAATAATAATAAAAGTGCGGAAGATAAACCATAGATCCAAATAAGGAAAGAATGAATCATATATAAATCAGAGTACTAGATATAATCAGAGTGTCTAAAACAGATAAGTAAAGTGAGGCAAAATCCCACTCTACAACCAGCGGAAAAGTAGTTCTAAAAGAGAATAAGCAAGACAAAATCTAATCCCAGTAGCAGGTACAATGGGTAACTAAATTGTTCTCAACTTTATAGACAACATCCCTATAAGTATAAATCTCATAAACAGCACAAGGGCGCTTCCACTCAATGGTCGGACTAAGCATCGTACGGAGCATAACCACTCGTGGGATCTTCAGTGTAATTGTTGTAACCGCAATCACCTTCCTGGAGATATGCCTCTTCTCCTTGCGCTTCTTCATAGGGGCCGTCATAATATTCAGTACCTGCAGAATAGTCTAACAAACATTGTACAATAAAGGAATGAGTTTCAAAGAAACTCAGTAAGGCAGTTAAATCCATAATAACATAAATGGCAGGATTTCAGAACAAACATAAATGCAATATGGTATGAGACAAGCAATGAATGAATGAATCTAACTCTACATATGCTGGTCTCTATTAGCGAGACATGCTTTAAGTCATAGCACCGTACTTCTTTAGGAAGGTCTCAATCACTCATCATCAGTTGGTAATGGGTCCGGCATCCCTCGGGACATTCCATGGCTGGGGGTATAGGTCACCACTTTCTCACATCACCATTGGTCTAAGTACCGGCGCATGTCAGGGTAAAGCCTAGCCAAATGCAAGTCTTCTACTTAGTTACATCAAGTCAGATCCAGATACGTCCATTCCTCGTCCCTGACGATCCTTTCCGGTATCCTTCACACTAGAGTCCTCATAGTCCTTGACTACGGACTCATCAACCCTATTGATCATCCACATATGGTAAATGGGAAGCTCTCACGTCCTCTCACGGGTTGGTTACCGGTCTTGAACGCCCGTGAGCCCAAGTCTATCCATATGCAACCCTACCAATAAATGGCCCCCACAATGTGATTCCTGTCCTCTCACGGGTTGGTTACTGGTCTTGAGTGCCCATGAATCCCCATTGCTACCACGGGTCGTTCGGTCTCAATACCCCTCCGATTAGGGTCTGACATAACGGGACATCCTAGCCCAACACTACTAGACAGTCCTAGATATGGCATCCAACAGTTTAGGAAGGTGTCCATAGGGCATCTCCGGAAACATCCCATAATATTCCCGTAGTAGTCCAAGGACAGAAGTGTCAAAAGGACACCTCTCCTTTCCAAACCATACTTAAGCATACACATGCATCAATTCATATCATCACATATATGGTAACTTCATATATGGAAAGAAATCAATATTTACAATCAATTTGTATATAACTGGTAAGTAAATCATACATGAGTCAATTCAATATGAATAAGTAATGCTACTGATATCAAGATTATGCAACAGTAATATATCATTGTAAGAATCTAATTAAGGATACAAATCAATGATATTCAAATATAGAAACTAGATTCATGCTATCTATGTTGTTAAAGAAGTAACCATCCTTACCTTTTATAACTCGCAAAGGAATCCTAAGAAATCAAGTAAGATCTTGGCAAACTTGAGAAGAAGGTCCTAAACAAGTGTATACAACATATTAGGAAAGATCCCTAACAGAAAAGATACCAAAACATCCAACACAGACCAATTCTGGAGTTGCTGTACTCATTGGTCGAGTGGATTGGTCGACTGGTCCAGTCGACCAATCGATCGACCAATGCGAGACGATAGCCTAAAAATCAGAGTTTTGAGATATAAAATCCGAATTTGGTGGTTCAAAAGGGTACTAATCAAGGGGTAAACTACATCAGTAGTATCCTAACATATAGGGGATCTCAAAACACTAATCAGATCAAGTCATCAAGATCCAAATTAGGAAACAAAAAGTTACCATAATTAGATCAATCATGGATCTTGAAGAATTCAAGATAGAAATCAAAGACAAGAACAATAGGAGAATGGATCATTGCTTCAGGTAAAGGTATCATGAAAAGCATACTTAGATCTTCAAGAAAATAGACCTAAGAGCATAAATCTCAATAAGGAAACAAAACCTACCATATATGTAACTATCATGATTCATGAAGAAAACATGGTATGGTAGAAGAGAAACAACTAGAGATTGATAGATCATGGATCATGAAAAGAAAACACAGCAATTGACTACTAACATGATCAATATAGAAGATCCAAGGAGATCAGAATTCAAATAAGAAGTTAAACAAAGACTAGATCATGGTTTGATCATGATTCCTTCAAAAGCTTGCAATGATCATGGTTAAGATCATTGTTTTAGCCATTAATCCTTAGGATGATCATGAGAGACAAGTCCAGAGATGTTTGCAACAGAGAATGCAGCATCTCCTCTACTGTCTCAACTCAAAAAGGAAAGAAAAACAGAGATGGAGGAGAAGAAGAGAGTGTAGACATACCTTTGATGCAAAAGGAAGAGTTTTGACGAAGATCCGTCAAGAAAATCACCAAGGATGCAAGGGAGATGACTTGCAGAGGTCTTTGGTTCGTTCCAAAGAGTTTGGAGGCAGCAAATACGAAGTAGACTCGAGATTGGACTTAAATAGAGCAAGCAAGACCTAATTGCCAAAGACAGCACCCATTGGTCGAGTGGATTGGTCGACTGGTCCAGTCGACCAATCAGTCGACCAATGCAGACAGCAATTCCAAAACAGGGAATTGAAGACCCAGATCAAATCCAATCCTAAAGGGATTTTGCACACATATCAAGTGACTTACCTAATAGGTAAAAATGCCTTCAAACCATGATAGAGAGCACTCCAAGTCCATCAACTAATCCGATCTTCATCAAGATTCAGTTTCCATAAATAGAACTTCATCATCAACTCTCATGGATTCAAAGCCGGACACCAAGTCCTCCATTGGGATGGCCCAAAGCTGACTTCTTACTTTACTTCGGGTCACTTGGACCTACAAATAACAAGGTTTCCGGGTCAAGGTTAGGGCTGGGTTTTACATTCTCCCCCCCTTAAAGAAATTTCGTCCTCGAAATTGAAAGTGTACCTGTGCTTCCAAAGAGGTAAGGAAACTTCTCCTTCATGTCTTCTTCCTTCTCCCAAGAAGCTTCTTCAGGGGTATGGTTCTTCCACCGAATCTTCACCAAAGGGATGGTGCGATTCCCTAGCTGCTTGTCCTTCCTATCCAAGATTTCGGCCAGTTCTTCATCGTAGGTCAAATCAGCACTAAGTCCTTCAGGTGCTTGCTGCAAAATGTGTTCCGGATTCTCTATGTATTTCCGGAGCTTCGAAATATGAAACACATTGTGAACACCAGCAAGAGGCGGAGGTAATGCTAATCGATACGCAACAGGTCCAACCTTTTCCAAAATCTCGAAAGGTCCAATGTAACGAGGGCTAAGCTTTCCCTTAACATTGAATCTCATCACACCCTTCATTGGTGAAACCTTGCGAAAAACTTTCTCTCCAACTTGAAATTCCAAATCGGTCCTTCTCTTATCAAGCATAAAATTTCTGTCTTGATTGGGTAGACTTAATCCTTTCTCTTATCATATCTACCATAGCACTCGTAGCTTCAATCATCTCGGGACCTAAGACTTTTCTTTCACCTGTCTCGATCCAGTACAAAGGTGTCCTACAAGTACTGCCATACAAAGCCTTGAATGGAGCCATGCCTATTGTTGCTTGATAACCGTTGTTATAGGCAAACTCAACCAAAGCTAGGTGTTCATCCCAATTACCACCCATATCCACCACACAAGATCCGAGCATGTCTTCCAATGTCCGAATTGTCCGCTCGGATTGTCCATCGACTGTGGATGATGAGCTGTACTCAAGTTCAATTGGGTTCCCAAGGCCTTTTGCAAACTATTCCAAAACCTTGAGGTGAACCTAGGATCACGATCCAAAACAATACTCCATGGCACACCATGCAGACGAACCACATTATCCACGTAAAGCCTTGCTAGCTTATCCGGAGTATGAGTGATCTTCATAGGAATGAAGTGGGCTGATTTGGTCAACCTATCAACAATCACCCACCCAGTGTCATTGCCTTTACTTGTCCGAGGCAAGCTAGTCACAAAGTCCATAGAGATATCCTCCCACTTCCAACTAGGAATAGGAAGAGGTTGAAGTAATCCAGATGGGGGTTGTCGAACGGCTTTCACACGTTGGCAAGTCTCACACTTGGCAACAAAATCATCAACATCAGCCTTGAGACCAATCCACCAAAAATGTTCCTTCAAGTCCTTGTACATCTTGGTGCTTCCCGGGTGTATAGTAAAGACCGACGGTGGTGTGCTTCCTTCAATATTTCTTTCTTAATTTCTTCGTTTGTGAGCACGCACGCAGTCTTCCTCTAAACAATAAAGCACCATCCATGGATATACCAAAGTCGGGGTCCGTCTCAGGATTCGAAGAAATCTTCTCAACTTTGATCAAAAGCTCTTGATCGGAACTCTGCAGAGCAACAATCTTATCTCTAAGACCAGATCTTGCCGTCATGGTAGAAAGAATAAAATCAGAATTATCAGGGACAATTTCCAAATCAAAACTCTCAATAGAAGACCACAATGGTAAACTCAAAGCATTCAAATCCAACGTCTTCTTTTGGTTCTTCCTACTAAGAGCATCAGCAACAACGTTTGCCTTCCCGGGTGATACCGAATATCACAATCATAATCTGAGACTAGTTCCAACCATCTCCTTTGTCTCATGTTCAACTCCTTTTGGGTGAAGAAGTATTTCAAACTCTTATGATCCGTGAAAATGGCAATCTTCTCACCGTAGAGGTAATGTCTCCAAATCTTCAAAGCAAAGACAACAGCGGCAAGTTCTAGATCGTGAGTGGGGTAATTCCGCTCATAATCTTTCTATTGCCGAGAAGCATAGGCTACGACCTTGCCATGTTGCATCAGTACGCAACCCAATCAAATCTTTGACGCATCGGTATAAATCGTCATACCACCGGAACTATCGGGTATAGTCAAAACCGGGGCACTTGTCAATCTATCTTTCAACTCTTGGAAATTCTTCTCACAAAGGCGCGAGACCAAACAAACTTTTCTTCTTTCCTGGTCAACTTAGTCATAGGAGCAGCCAACCGAGAAAAATTCTCAATAAACCTTCTGTAGTAACCCGCCAATCCAAGAAAACTTCTTATTTCCGTTACCGACTTCGGTCTTTCCCAATCAGCCACAGCTTGAACCTTTTCAGGATCGACACGAATACCTTCGGCTGAAACCACATGGCCAAGGAATACTACTCTCTTAAGCCAGAAATCACACTTGCTAAACTTAGCGTACAACTTCTTTTCTCGCAACCTTTGCAAAGTGAAACTTAGATGACTCGCATGCTCTTCTTCGCTCTTCAAATAGATCAAGATGTCATCGATGAAAACAATCACAAACTTATCAAGCACATCGTGAAATACTCGGTTCATGAGGTCCATGAACACCGCAGGAGCATTGGTCAATCCGAAGGGCATGACTCTAAACTCGTAGTGACCATACCGTGTTCGGAAAGCTGTCTTGAAGATATCACTAGACTTCACTTTCAATTGGTGATATCCGGACCTTAAGTCAATCTTTGAGAACACAATCGCACCCTTCAACCGATCGAAGAGATCATCTATTCGGGCAACGGGTATCTATTCTTGATAGTCGACTTATTCAACTCACGGTAGTCGATGCACAAGCGCATACTACCGTCTTTCTTCTTGACAAACAAGACCGGAGCTCCCCAAGGTGATACACTAGGCTGTACGAAACCTCTATCAATAAGCTCATTCAACTGATTTTGCAACTCTTTCAACTCAGTAGGAGCCATCCTATACGGAGCTTTAGATACCGGAGCGGCACCAGGGACGAGATCAATAGAAAACTCGACATCCCCCGTCCGGAGGCACTCCCGATAGATCATCGGGGAAGACATCAACAAAGTCGCAGACAACCCTGACTTCATCGACTCTTTTCTCCACTTTACCCTTGCCTTCAGATGAAGCATCATCCACTAGGGCATAGACTTGCATCAGTGCAGACAGCACCTTCTTACAAACCCTTCTCTTTTCACCCTGAAATTCTAAGACCGGACTTCCACAAATATGGAACTGAATCTTCTTTGAGGAACAAAGAAACACAGCTTTGTGGGCTGTTAACCAATCAATCCCCAAAATAACATCGAAGTCCTTCATATCAAGAATTACAAAATTGGCTTCCAAGTTCTTCTCACCAATCAACACAAGGACATTTAGATAACCCCTTATCTAGTTTCACAACAGGACCGGTAGGTGTACTAATCAATAAACAACTAGACAACTTCTTAGGGATTAGGTTAGTCTTCTTGATGAATGCAGATGACATGAACGAATGAGATGCACCCGTATCAAATAAGACAAATGCAGAAATAGAAGCAACTAACAATGTACCTGTAATCACTTCATGGCTTGGATCCTGCTCAAGACCGGAAATACTGAAAACTCTACCGGAGGGAGGAGCGGGAGCACTCTTCACCACCGGAGCAGTCTGCTGGACGGAGCCGCTTCGGACAGCACGAGCGAAATGACCAGCTTGCTTGCAGAGAAGCAAACAGGATTGTTGGGTCCAACAGGGGGTGGCTGCAACAGAGGGCTTCCGAACAAAAGGCCTAGCACTTGCACTTGTTGGTGGTCGGTTTTCGCCATACTTGTCTAAACCGGCCGGCGGCTGCTGAAACCCGAGTTCGACCTACACTCTTAGGCTGAAAGGTAGGAGTGGGGTAGGGTGTAGGTCTCACAAAACGCCGATCATTACGATCCACCAAACCAGGGTTCCTTGGCTGCCAGGGCTTTTGCACACGTGCACTTTCCTTCTCTGTTTCTTCCAATTTCTTTGAGTTCTGCACCACTTGAGCATAGCTCACTATAGGCTGGACCGTGAGGTAAGCTTTAATGGCGTGGCGCAGTCCTTTGAAGAACTTCTTCGCTTTGGCGAGATCGACCTTCGGAGAATGCTGGAGCAAAGAAATGAAGCTCCTCAAACTTCTGTTGGTACTCCAACACAGACAAAGATCCTTGTGTGAGAACCATGAACTCAGCTTCCTTCGCATCCTTCACCGCCTCGGGGAAATAATTCATGCAAAAAGCCTCTTTGAACAACTCCCAAGTTACAACTCCTGCATGCAAACCTTCCAAAACAGGCCGAGTGGAGATCCACCATGCATCAACTTCTTGTTGCAACTTCTGCTCAAAGCAAACAGAATCTTCTGAGCTTCCGAGCATTGCAGATGTCGGAAAGCCTTCTCCAACTCACGAAGCCACTTGTTAGGAAACAAGGGGTCCTTGGTAACTCCGGTGAAAGTGGGTACTTGCATCTTCGGAAAACTCTCCATCAAAGTAGTATGAGGAGTTCCAGCTAAACCTCCCGCATTCAGGATCGCGGCATGAGGATTCACATTAGCACCAGCTCGAGTCTCATTATGCGAGTCATGAAACCCACCAACATCTCGGTTGAACCGAGCCGCTTGTCGCTGCATCATATTGCCCATGATATTGGCAATATCTCGGAAACTTCCAACATTCGGGGCACCAGGGATCTCATGGGTACCCTGATCGACATTAGGTATCTCACCACCTCCATGAGGTATTTCACCACCTCCTTGACCACTGGATTCACCACGCCCACTTCTCAAAGTAACCATTCTGCAAAACTGAGAACATCAAAATACCGAATTTCGAAGTTTCAACATAAACCACAAGTCCAAATGATTTGAAAACTTAAATCATGCTCAAATATATCCATATAGTCATCAGACAATAATCCATAAGGCAAAAATCACATTTTCCAAAAATTCAACAGCAAAAGAGGTCTCTGTGACCATTGGTCGAGTGATTGGTCGACCGACCCAGTCGACCAATGAGTCGACCAATGCTGCATGTAATGCGAAAATTCGCATTATAAGCCTCATTTCCACATTCCAACTTCATTTTATCTTCTTTCAAAGGTGAGAGAGCTCTAGGGAAAGTTTCCAAAGGTTCTCACAAGTGTTCTTGAGGTGTTTTGGTGCTTCAACAACAACACAACAACACACAACCATCACAAACAAGGTAAATCTCTCATTCTTTCTTCCATTTTCATCTTCTCATGCTTGCATTTCAATCAAAACCATGCTTTGCTTGTATCCAATGCTAGAAATCATGCTTAGGAATGCTTAGAAACATATTCCCTAGGTTTTAAACACAATGCCATGCATAGACAACAAGTTCTAACATATTGGTGTTCATCTCGCAACGTTTTCATACCGAAATCGTTATCTTTAGAAAATTTTCGTTTTCTCACAAACCGCTTGAAATTTTCACACGAAATCAAATGCTACATGCTCAAGATGATATTGTAGATAGGTCCATAAAATTTGATTTAACCAATTTCAATCTTTCAAAAATCCAATTTTGACCTAAATTGCAAAATCCCCAAATTTCCTTCTTGCTGAATTTTTTGCTTTAATCCAAGTTTTCGATCGATTTTCTTCAAACAAACTTCATAGACATGAAATTCCAAGTGTTGCGCACATGCTAGTATGTTCAAATCAAATTTCCCCCAAATTTGAAATTTTCCGAAAAATTACGAAAATACCCTTTTGGCTCAAATCTTAAAGTAGCACTAACTGGAATTGTCTCTTGTCTCTTTCACAGATACACACTATGCAGAGGGGAGGGCGAGGACGAGGTAGAGGTCGTGGTCGCATTGTAGGGGCACTTAGGGGTAGAGGTTAGGTTCCTTCAGAGCCTAGACAGGAGGTTCGGAGACCAGACATGTTCGACACTCCTCAGGCCGAGTTCTTGTACGAGGCCTACTTCAGTTGCCGTAACATCAAGATGGGACGTCTACTTCACCTACGCCAGCTCGTAGTCTTTAGGATTCGGCGAGAGATTCGACACGTTGCGGTGGACTCATCTCTTCACCGAGGATCCGCCGGTATACCCGGAGCTAGTGAGGTTGTTCTTCAAAGCAACCTTACCTACACAGAGGAGGCTCGAGGTCAAGGACATCCACTAAGACTTGTCCTAAGGAGCAGGGTCTTCCGGACTCGGATTCGCTTTTCCACCCGAGCACCGGGCTGAGATCTTGCAGGTTCCTTACTATCCACAGAGGTGTGTGTGGATACCTGCAGGAGCAGATCCGGACAGCCATCTTATGCCGTATGAGCTTCGCGAGATATGCTCTACGCTATGGGATAGTCGTCGATGCTTCACTCCGTGGACTAGCTGACGGATGACGGATTCTCGCACGGATTATCGGTCGCATAGTCAGCCGAAACATTATGCCGAAGGCCGGACATCACCATCGGGTCACGGTGATGGAGGCCTTAGTCATCTACCGCATCTACATGGGCTTCGAGATCGATCTCTCCTACATCATTCAGCAGGTCATGCCGGACTTGGTTCTGCAGCCTAGCATGCGGAACCTTTGCTATGGGAGGCTACCGACCTTGATCTTCGGGCATTTCGGGGTGAGTTTCGAGGATACACCGGTGGACACCGGTTCACGGGGATACTCTATCGGGACTCGGACCATTCGTCGGATGAGACCGCAGCAGCTCGAGAGATCTCCCGGTCCGGAGGGTGAGGATGATGAGGAGTCGGAGGATGAGGATCAGGAGTCGGAGGATGGAGGAGAGGATATCGGTCCCGATAGTGATGATCAGGCCGGAGATGATACGGATATGCACGAGGCTGAGCCGAGTGCATCACGAGTTTCCTTCATCACACTTCGAGGCGGGTGGCCCTTCACATGCGGTTCCGGAGACTTCGGATCTTGGGGCACAGATGAGATCGATGACTTCCATGCTAGAGAGGATGGAGGTCGGACAGAGCAGATGTACGAGAGGATGGAGTCACGATAGGATAGGATAGAGCATCGGTGACTCAGCTAGCGGAGGAGTTCGGAGCATACGAGAGATCGGAGAAGATCACCTAGATAGACTGTACCCTAGGATTTTCATTTATGCATTTCAGATGTAATCGTTGTAAAAGCTTTTGAAATTAATGAAGTTCATTTTGTTTCACTTAATTATTGTATATTATGCACCTTTCTTTTCTTTGCATTAGTGACATTTGTTTAAGTATAATTATGGTATGTTATTCGGAAATGTTCTGTTATGCTTCATAGGTTAAGTTTCTAATCCAAGTGTTCTATTATTCACTTCTAAGAGTAGAGGAGTCATTTCAGATCAATGACTTAGGAATGTTCAGTTATTGTCTTTTGTGGTTAGGATTTCCTCGAACCTTGGGCTCTGATACCAATCTGTCACATCCTCCCAGCCGGTACCCTATCTGGCATACCCGAGAGTGTGATCCACAGCCCGAAGATCAGGTATCGAGTAATCAACCTCCCACATAAACAATAACATAATCATGAATAATAATAATAAAAGTGCGGAAGATAAACCATAGATCCAAATAAGGAAAGAATGAATCATATATAAATCAGAGTACCAGATATAATCAGAGTGTCTAAAACAGATAAGTAAAGTGAGGCAAAATACCACTCTACAACCAGCGGAAAAGTAGTTCTAAAAGAGAATAAGCAAGACAAAATCTAATCCCAGTAGCAGGTACAATGGGTAACTAAATTGTTCTCAACTTTATAGACAACATCCCTATAAGTATAAATCTCATAAACAGCACAAGGGCGCTTCCACTCAATGGTCGGACTAAGCATCGTACGGAGCATAACCACTCGCGGGATCTTCAGTGTAATTGTTGTAACCGCAATCACCTTCCTGGAGATATGCCTCTTCTCCTTGCGCTTCTTCATAGGGGCCGTCATAATATTCAAGACTGCAGAATAGTCTAACAAACATTGTACAATAAAGGAATGAGTTTCAAAGAAACTCAGTAAGGCAGTTAAATCCATAATAACATAAATGGCAGGATTTCAGAACAAACATAAATGCAATATGGAATGAGACAAGCAATGAATGAATGAACCTAACTCTACATATGCTGGTCTCTATTGGCAGACATGCTTTAAGTCATAGCACCGTACTTCTTTAGGAAGGTCTCAATCACTCATCATCAGTTGGTAATGGGTCCGGCATCCCTCAGGACATTCCATGGCTGGGGGTATAGGTCACCACTCTCTCACATCACCATTGGTCTAAGTACCGGCGCATGTCAGGGTAAAGCCTAGCCAAATGCAAGTCTTCTACTTAGTTACATCAAGTCAGATCCAGATACGTCCATTCCTCGTCCCTGACGATCCTTTCCGGTATCCTTCACACTAGAGTCCTCATAGTCCCTGACTACGGACTCATCAACCCTATTGATCATCCACATATGGTAAACGGGAAGCTCTCACGTCCTCTCACGGGTTGGTTACCGATTTTGAACGCCCGTGAGCCCAAGTCTATCCATATGCAACCCTACCAATAAATGGCCCCCACAATGTGATTCCTGTCCTCTCACGGGTTGGTTACCGGTCTTGAGCGCCCATGAATCCCCATTGCTACCACGGGTCGTTCGGTCTCAATACCCCTCCGATTAGGGTCTGACATAACGGGACATCCTAGCCCAACACTACTAGACAGTCCTAGATATGTCATCCAACAGTTTAGGAAGGTGTCCATAGGGCATCTCCGGAAACATCCCATAATATTCCCGTAGTAGTCCAAGGACAAAAGTGTCAAAAGGACACCTCTCCTTTCCAAACCATACTTAAGCATACACATGCATCAATTCATATCATCACATATATGGTAACTTCATATATGGAAAGAAATCAATATTTACAATCAATTTGTATATAACTGGTAAGTAAATCATACATGAGTCAATTCAATATGAATAAGTAATGCTACTGATATCAAGATTATGCAACAGTAATATATCATTGTAAGAATCTAATTAAGGATACAAATCAATGATATTCAAATATAGAAACTAGATTCATGCTATCTATGTTGTTAAAGAAGTAACCATCCTTACCTTTTATAACTCGCAAAGGAATCCTAAGAAATCAAGTAAGATCTTGGCAAACTTGAGAAGAAGGTCCTAAACAAGTGTATACAACATATTAGGAAAGATCCCTAACAGAAAAGATACCAAAACATCCAACACGGACCAATTCTGGAGTTGTCTTGTACTCATTGGTCGAGTGGATTGGTCGATCTGGTCCAGTCGACCAATCAGTCGACCAATGCAGACAGTAGCCTAAAAATCAGAGTTTTGAGATATAAAATCCGAATTTGGTGGTTCAAAAGGATACTAATCAAGGGGTAAACTACATCAGTAGTATCCTAACATATAGGGGATCTCAAAACACTAATCAGATCAAGTCATCAAGATCCAAATTAGGAAACACAAAATTACCATAATTAGATCAATCATGGATCTTGAAGAATTCAAGATAGAAATCAAAGACAAGAACAATAGGAGAATGGATCATTGCTTCAGGTAAAGGTATCATGAAAAGCATACTTAGATCTTCAAGAAAATAGACCTAAGAGCATAAATCTAAATAAGGAAACAAAACCTACCATATATGTAACTATCATGATTCATGAAGAAAACATGGTATGGTAGAAGAGAAACAACTAGAGATTGATAGATCATGGATCATGAAAAGAAAACACAACAATTGACTACTAACATGATCAATATAGAAGATCCAAGGAGATCAGAATTCAAATAAGAAGTTAAACAAAGACTAGATCATGGTTTGATCATGATTCCTTCAAAAGCTTGCAATGATCATGGTTAAGATCATTGTTTTAGCCATTAATCCTTAGGATGATCATGAGAGACAAGTCCAGAGATGTTTGCAACAGAGGATGCAGCATCTCCTCTACTGTCTCAACTCAAAAAGGAAAGAAAAACAGAGATGGAGGAGAAGAAGAGAGTGTAGACATACCTTTGATGCAAAAGGAAGAGTTTTGACGAAGATCCGTCAAGAAAATCACCAAGGATGCAAGGGAGATGACTTGCAGAGGTCTTTGGTTCGTTCCAAAGAGTTTGGAGGCAGCAAATACGAAGTAGACACGAGATTGGACTTAAGTAGAGCAAGCAAGACCTAATTGCCAAAGAAAGCACCCATTGGTCGAGTGGATTGGTCGACTGGTCCAGTCGACCAATCAATCGACCAATGCAGACAATTCCAAAACAGGGAATTGAAGACCCAGATCAAATCCAATCCTAAAGGGGTTTTGCACACATATCAAGTGACTTACCTAATAGGTAAAAATGCCTTCAAACCATGATAGAGAGCACTCCAAGTCCATCAACTAATCCGATCTTCATCAAGATTCAGTTTCCATAAATAGAACTTCATCATCAACTCTCATGGATTCAAAGCCAGACACCAAGTCCTCCACTGGGATGGCCCAAAGCTGACTTCTTACTTTACTTCGGGTCACTGGACCTACAAATAACAAAGTTTCCGAGTCAAGGTTAGGGCTGGGTTTTACAGGTCAAGGGCGTAAACACAAAGTACAAGAACATCCATGAAAGGTATGAGCTATCCTTGAACAACCACACCACAATTGAAGAAGAACGTGCGAACCACACCACATACAGCATGAACTACAACTTTGTTGACCTCAAAGACATCACCCAAACTGTCGGCCAAGACAGTGCATATGGTAAGAAGTGACAACAACTACCTTCTATACTGCATCATGTAGTCAAAAAACCTTAACCAACAACTCACCATCAGCTACTGCCTTGTTCTGCAGGTGTGATCGGCGTACTCATACAAGTTGGCCAAGCAATCCCACTAAAATCATCCATAGGTGCAGCAAACAAATACAAAAGAGAGATACAGCTGGCAAGCCCCAGGCAAGTACTATAGAGGCCTAATGCAAGTAGCAACCCACATTATCGTTACATTATGACTTCTACAAACTACCCACTCACTGCATCAAATTGTTTCTTCTGCAGCTGTGACCCAACACTCTTAACACTATGGGGTGATTATGCCACCAACGAAGGACAACAACTAAGGAACATACTGCCAAACAAGCCAGTAGTTGCAGTCACTTCAATAATCCCATCATCATACCAAGGTAAGTACATAAATCAACTACCTTCCACCTACTCTTGACACACCCAACGAACTGTGGGATACCATTACACTTGCATACCAATTACAAATCTTATGTTGTTATAACACAGGGGCATCAATTATGACAACAGCTGGTTCAACAATCCAAATAGACCCACCCATCCAACAGACCAAACAGTTGAAGCAATGGTAAGGTCAGACCCGAGAACCAATAACTACACAAAACATAATAATGAATACGAAATCTCCCCTACCAAAACCATGCAGGACTCAAACTCTAGCGGGAATACAGGAGACATCTCAAACTATAGCGCAGCATATGAAGTACAAAAACGCAAAGCATGTCAGCATAAGAGATCTAACTTCCAGCCCCTCATCCTCATTCGAGGTAAGCAACTCACAACAAAATTAACCCCCCCCAAAAAAAAATAATTATACCACATCCCCCATTATTAAAATGGAATAAAGCTTCCAAAAACCGCATCAAATCCAGGCACAAAATTTGTATGTGGAAGGAGTGATCGAAAATCTAGAGAATACACACCCATGCTATAACGCTTGCAAAACATGCAACAAAAAGGTGCAACTAATAGCGCAGCAGGCATCATGCGACAAATGCAACAACACAGAGGTTGAGTACATTAAAAAGTACATCAACTACCTAATCTCTAGCCCATTTCATGCTATTTGACTCACTCATGTTATACACAACACTAACCCAATCTCCCATAATTGCAGGTACATGCTGCGAATTAGGGTGACAGACAAAATGGACACGATAACTATAACACTCTTCGATGGTGTTGAAGACTTAACAGGTTGCACAACAAACGAGTACTGCAACTCCATCAAAGAGGTTAACTCTAAAACACAATAACTCGACACCCACTTCTCGTAATCCTCTTCAATAAATAAGTTTTTTTTAAAAGAAAAAGAAGGGAAAAAAAAATTACAGCCCTCCTCCTAAAATTGGACTCCCAACAGCATGAAGAAAAGTTGCAGAGCTGCATGTCCAAGGCATATCGATTCTTCTTCAAGATGAGCCGAGTTAATGAACAAAGTAGGATATCGAAGAAAATAGTGGCGGACCATGTTATAGAAGTCAACAGCAAAGCATCACCCTCTACTGCAGACACAAAACGAGCAGCGAAGAAAAGAAAGATTTAGCGCTGATACCCCCCTCCCTAGCAGTGACAACTTTGTATCCAACTTTTAATGTACAAGTCCAACACCCTTTTTAATAAACTTAGGCCCAAGATTCACATATATGAAAAGCATACAATTTATGCAACACACCTTCCAGGGTCATACACCACATTAATAAATGGTTTTGAAAATTATAATATAGAAGCAACTTCAGTGCTGCTTCTACTAACTCTCTCTTTGCTGAGAGAGATGGGAGTTGAAATTCAGACCACATATCTATCGAATGTGATATGCAATAGAAAGAATACAAGAATAATACGATCCACGACGTCTACCTACATTATATGTTAGGAGTGAAGGCTAATAATGAATACACGACAAACTAGCTGGTACACTCAACCTGAGGTTGAATTCAAACAGTACTTACAGATCCTGATTTTCTCATAGCCAATATGTTAGACTTACTCACAGCCAATATGTTCACTAATTAGAAATGCAGGCAATATATGAAGAAAGTAGAATAAATAAGTATAAAAGAGGCACCAAAAAGAAAAGAAGAGAGGAAAAGTCAATACATAAAACTGGAGAAGAATGATGTGAGGTAGAAAAGCAGCAGCAGGAAGAAATTGTTGAAGGCTGGATAACTTTTGGTTGAATACATCAATGTGAGGATTCATGGATACGTCACTAACCTAATAGGCTCTTGACTCTTTTAACATCTAACCCAATCAGCAAGTAAAGAGGAGGACTAAAGTCTGAAAGTAAACCTCAAGGTAAACAAATAACTGATGTTCGGATTCTTACCACAACGCAGAGCTTAGGTGTGATGCTCTAAGTGTCACATCCTCCCAGCCGGTACCCTAACTGGCATACCCGAGAGTGTGATCCACAGCCCCGAAGATCAAGTATCGAGGAAATCATCCTCCCACATATGCAATAACATAATCATGAACAGAAATAAATCAAGGTTTAATATTATAAACAAGGTTCAAAACAAGAAATGAACAATTAGAATAATCAGAGTGCGGAAAGATACCAGATATCCAATGTATCAAAAAGGAGTGAAGTGAGGCGGAAACTCACTTTACCAAAATAGCGGAACGTAGTATAAAAATCAAAAAGGGATTACAACTGAAACAAATGTACTAATAAATAAACTAAGATCAAGCGTCTTCAAGTTTATAGATAACGTCTTCATAAGTATGGACTTCATCAATCCAATGAATCCGTTCTAACTCTATGCCGTTCTCAAAAGTAGTACGCAGCTTGATCCGCCGGGGGATCATCAAAGTAATCTTGATCGTTGCCAGCACTTTGCGTGTGATACGCTTCATCAGCTTGTGCTTCGCTGTACTGCTCGTCATAGTATTCTGTACCTACAGGATAATCTAACAAAAAGAAATATACAACAGGAATGAGTTTCGAAGAAACTCAGTGAGGTAGTTAATCCATAACATCATAGATAACATGTGGCAAAACATAACATGATGCAATGCAGTATGAAACAAGTAATGTATGTATGCATCTAACTCTATGTATGCTGGTCTCTATGGCAGACATGCTTTAAGTCATAGCACCGTACTTCTTTGGGTAGGTCACACATACGGCTCCTGTTGGTAGTGGGTCCGGGCATCCCTCTCGGACAAACCATGGTAGGGGGTTAAGTCAACACACTCTCTCATAACCATTTGGCATAAGTACCGGCGCATGTCAGGGAAAAGCCTAGCCCAATGCAAGTCATCTACTCAGTTACATCAAGTAGTTCCAGATACTTCCATTCCTCCCCTCTCGGGATCCTTTCCGGTATCCTTCACACTAGAGTCACGGATATTACTCACCGGACTCATCAACCCTATTGGTTATCCACATATGGTAAACGGGAAGCTCTCATGTCCTCTCACGGATATAACTCACCGGTCTCGAGCGCCCATGAGCCCAAGTCTAGCCATATGCAACCCTCCAATAAATGGCCCCCACAATGTGATTCCCGTCCTCTCACGGATATAACTCACCGGTCTTGAGTGCCCGTGAATCCCCATTGCTACCACGGGTCGTTCGGTCTCAATACCCTTCCGAATCGGGTCTGATATAACAGGGGTGTATCCTAGCCAAACACTACTAGACATCCCTAGGTATGACAACCATTGATTCGGGAAAGTGTCGATGGGCAACCCCGGAAACATCCCATACTATTTCCGATAATGTCCAAGGACAGAAGTGTCAAAAGGACACTTCCCAATCCCAAAACAAACTTAAGCAAACACATTCTCAGATCAGTCATGACATACACAACCAGCAGTTCATCATATACAAGAGAATGTAAAAGCAGAAACCAGATTAGGCAATAATAAGTAACTCATATATCATGAATAATAAAAAAACAATATAAACAAGTGCTACTGTTCCCACAGTAGGAGATCAGAATTAAAATACAATAACAGTAGGTAATCTCATAGTTTCATAAAGTAGAAACCAGAGAACAAGCAATCTATGTAGTTAAGGAATTAACTTTCCTTACCTTCTAACTTTAATGGAATCTTAAAGAATCAAGTATGATCTTGACAAAACTTGAGAAGACAGTCCTAAACAAGTGCACACAACATGTTAGGAAAGATGCATAAAGGAAAAGATCATAAATCAATCGAAACAGACCAAGATTGAGGTTGCTGTACTCATTGGTCGATTGATTGGTCTGCTGGACCAGTCGACCAATGAGTCGACCAATGCAGACAGTGGCCTGCAAGAATCCGAATTTTGAGAATCCAGAACCGAATTCGATGGTTCAAAAGGGTACAATTAAGAGGGGAATTATCATGGTAGTATTCTAGGGTATAGAGGATATCAAACCATAACTCAAAACAATTCTCAAGTTACAACCTAGAAATCATGAGGTTAACCTGATTAGGGTTATCATAGGTTAGGAGGGAAAAAAATAGAAAGATTAAAGATAATGAACTAGGATATGAAAGAATTCAGATCTAGTAAAGGAAACATAATAATTGGGTTACCATGATTAAACTAGAGGTTCTTGATCTTACCCAAGAATTAGGGTTTTACCCTTTTTGGTTCCCTCGGAAAATAATTGTGAGATCTGGATGAAGGGAGATAAACTGTTAGCCAAGAATAACAAGAAGGGTCATTCAATGATGAAGTTTAGGTTAACACAATATTACTCAAGAAGATTTTCCTTCACAAGGGAGGTTACCAAAAGTTCTCCAGACAATCACACGGATTAGGGTTTCAAAGAATTAGGGTTAGGGTTTTTAAGAATTCAATAGGTAGGGTTTAAGAACATAATGATGATCATGAGTCTTAAAGAATATGGTGAGATCAGAGAATTGATGATTACAAGAATGCTTCATCACCTTTGTGATCTCAATGAAAACAGAATAAAAGAAAGAAAATCAGAGATAGAAGAGAGAGTGGTTGAGATCATACATTTGCCGTAGAAAGATGAAGAATTCTTCAAGTCTTTGAAAGAGATCACCAAAGAATGCAAGGGAATGGGTTAGATTAGGGTTCTAACTCGTTCCAGAGGCTTAGGAGGCAGAGGAGGCGGAGTATTCCCGAGATTAGACTTAAATAGATGTGACAGGATTCAAATTTCAAAAACAGAATCAATTGGTCGATTGATCCAATCGACCAATGAGTCGACCAATCAAGACAGCAACTTCAAAACAGGGAATTGAAGGCTCAGATCAAGTCCAAACATCAAGGGGTTTTGCACACCTCTAGAGTGACATACCTAGGAGTTAGAAATGTCTATGAATCAATACAGAGGCCACTCCAAGACCATCAACTAATCCAATCTTCATCCGGGTGCAGTTTCCACCATTGGAACACTAGCGTCAACACTCATGGATTCCAATCCAGCCATCAAGTCTTCAACAGAAATGGCCCAAAGATGACTTCTTGCCTTACTTCGGGTCACTGGACCTACAATAAACAGAGTTTCCGGATTAGGGTCAGGGCTGGGTTTCACACTAAGGGTTTCACTTAGTGATTTATGTAGCCTAAGAATGAACACAAGCAGCTAACAACCAATTTTGCCAAGATATCTAAACAAGAACCAACTTCCAAGTTGAGCAATTAAGGTTAGGGATGGAAAATTCTGGAACTTATGGTCTAACTGTGGAACTTGGGACTACAATACATCTAGGGCTAAGGGTTATGTCTAGGAATTCATGATGAACTTTGTATGCAACCTAATCAACCATAGTGTACGCCCATAAAAAAAAGGCTATTTTATAAAAAAATGTAGGATCAAAGACCCAATCCTTGATTACCAAGAGCAATCAATAGGGAATTTAATTCTCAAATAAAACTGAATGAGAGTCTAACCTAACTAAAATATTACGAAATGAACCTAACTGATATAAACCAAAATCCAACTAAATAAAAAAACCAAATGGACCCAGTACTCAATCAGTTTGAGTCAACCTATAAATATGCCCCTGTGTAGCTGAGCCTATCACAATGTTTACATGAGATACGTCTATATATAGTGTAGGTGAACAGAAAATAAACAGTACAACTAAAGACAAAGCACTCGAGTAATGTATTCAGATGGATTGCATTTCATGTTAGTCAACCAATTCAAATGAGACAATCAACAATAAATTTAAGATAGAAGAGAAATTCTAAAAGAAGAGACCAGTATGACTGATTGTATGGGGATAAATCTCCAACGCTACCTCCAGGGAAGAAATATGCTCATGCTTCAATATTCAGCAACTAACACAGTCCTCGAAGTGGGAATATTATCTTCTTCATCATCAAACCTCAAATTTATACCAGTCAAATAACAAAGAGAGAGAGAAGAAAAAAAAAAGGGCATACACAGAAAAATCTACTCTTATCTTCACTATTGGCAACAACACAATGGAAGATAAAATATATCAGAATGACTTATCTTCTCCACTTGCAACAAAGAAATGTAGAATTCATAAAAAGGAGTAACCCAAGTGTAGAAACTGATTCCAACTCCAATAGTCAACTATTAAAATTGATCTCACTTCAAGTAGTAATTTTTTTGGGTCGTATTTGTACTAGACTTGGTGCGGATAATTCTCCATCGCTACCTCCAGGGAAGAAAATTGCTCATGCTTCCTTTAATTGTTGCTCCACATTCTGCCCACCAAGTTAATTTCTTGCAATTGGGTGTGACTCTAACATTGTAGCTCCAAATTCTGAAAACTTACCTAATGTCCTTCACAAGTATCCTACTTGTCCAAGATGGTGGAATCAAAGAATTGAAAATATGGAGCTATTAGAATCATTGAAAAATCTGGCTGTACTTTATCAATTTCATTCATGGCTAGCATGAAACATCCCTTAGCTGCCTTAACATTGTAACATGCTTTTCCGTTCTTATCTACCGTTGTTCCATGTTCAACTCCAACTCACATGTACAAATAGTTGGAATAAACAGAATAAGAGCTCAAAATGATGTAATACAGTCTATTAATACTAAAGTTGAACATTGAACATGTATTGATGAGGTCCTATTCGAGCTTCCTCTGGCATTAAATTCACATGAGAACAAGAGAAGTGCTGGTTATTTTCACAAATTGACAATCCAATACAAAAATACAATTACATCAGGCCAATTTCTATTGGTTGAAAACCAAAGAGAGCAATTGTTGTAAACAACCGGCACATATGTAGCAAAGTCAATGTGAAAAGCAGCTGACAGCGAAATAAATTCTATGCAACTGACTTGTGGAATCGATTCACTCACTATGGGAACTTAAGCAAAAGCCATTAGGAAGTTTGGAAGAAATTTCTAGAAGAAGTTAAGGAAAGAACCAAGGTACCTGAAATACAGAGATGAGCTGACGGGACAAACTTACGTTTGTATAAAAGATGAAACTTACATGTTCAGATATCTATGCTTTTAAACTTTCTAAAGGATAAAGGGTGTTCAACTTACATGAAAGTTCGGGTGAAGCCTGACTCATGATTTAGAAGGGTCGCCTAATGGTTGGTCCAATTTATTCAAAAGGTTCCATTGCGCTAGACCTACGCCTTGAACCACCGGATAGCCTGACTCATTCAAAGACTAAGAGTCCGCCTGTAAGAAAGATGCAAAAACCCCAAATTCGACAAAGACTGGGTGGAAAAAAAATAACAAACTCACAACAGAAGTGAGCTGTTAAAAACCCCAGAAATATTAACAAACTCACAACATATTTGATGTATTAGTGAAACACGAATTAACCTTACCTTGTTTAAATTGCAAATTTTGAAGGAGAGAATCAGGCTGAGATTACAACACAACACTATCATCACAAGCAACCGAGCGTGCCACAACACGGGTTCATAGCAACCAGCCTGCAACACTTGCCACAAATGCCAAATTCATGTCTTTCCCTCCTCTGCTGGATTACAATCACGGGTGCTTACCATTGCGGATTCGAAAACCAAAAAACAAAACAAAAAACCTACCGCTGGCACCGCCAACAGTTACCAAGATCCTCTGTGTGTGACCTACATCCTGAATCAACGAATAGTCAGACTAATTTGAAGAATAAGAGACTACCACCGGAAACAAACATGCAAAATGCCCTAAATCAACAAAGCCGTCAGAGTAGAGAAGGAAACAACTCATACCCGCTTTAAGAAAACCTAACAAACAAAATAAATAACAAACACGCAACTCAATAAATCTCACACTATCACTCTCATAGCTATTTAAAAAACACACGATACAACATAAGTAGAATAAGACAAAGGAAAAGAAACTAGAAAGGGAACCTTGCGACCCTAAAGAATATAAAAAATTACACGGAAAACCATTAAAGAATAAAATAAAACATCTTCAAACAATAAAGAATCGGGAAGCAAATAAAAAAACAATACAAAACTAGCAACCGTCACTTCCGACTCCATGAAAACCGCCCTTAAACATAACCTGCAACATTGACGCCCAAAACGTGAAAGCCGCCATTACGAACTGCAACACTCCAACTAAAACAACATACAACCCAGAAAAACACTACCAATGACAACAACTTAGAATTAAAAAAAAAACCGAGAAAACTCGACACTGAACCCATGAACAACCGATCAGCTGATCGAGACCACCATAAACATACGTAAAGAAATGACCCTCCAGAACGACGCCTCTACAAATGAAGACCAGACACAAGCCTATCGAACTGGGAATAACAACACGGAATGTCACTGATGCACCCACACCCGCAGAGACAAAAACTGGAAGAAAGGAAAAAGAAACAGAAGCAGAAAACCAAAACAGCAACAAACCAACGTCTCAAAGGTATTAACAAACAATTTACATCTCACTATTCAATTACATCTATAATCTATTCATCTATGAATTCAATAAAATTCAATTTTGATAAATTCATTATAGGTACAACATCTCACAATCCCAGCGGCCAAAACAGCAACAAAAGTCAAAAACAAACAAAAGGCACTGGGATTTAAGAGACTGGCTTAGTAATACAATTACAAAAACGGAAGCCAACAACACACCACAGGTAACAACCAACAACTCACACTTTATAATAACAATACAGATAGAAATAAAGACTTCTACTCTTGCTGTACACATCAATAAACCACACACTCAGGTTGACCCCCATGTTGCTAGAATAATTGTTATAACAGGCTTCAGAATACAACAAAATTTAGTTGCACGCAATTAAATCATCAAATCTTTTTTATGTATAACTAGAGTTTGTCTAGACTTGAAAAAGATTTCTAACCGAAAGAACCTCTTGTTTTGCACCAGAATCTAGACAGTTGGAATGACTCCAGAGTTGAGAAACATGCCTTAAGACAACATTAATTGCTTTAAAAAGGCTAAAGTACAATTACAAGGAAAGCTTAGGTATCAGCAAAATACAATATCCACCAAAAGGCAGAATTACTCTTATCGATAAAATACATTACAAGCATCAGGAAAGTGATTCTCTTTCAGGAAGTCTGGAAGAACATAATTTCATAACAGGTTCAAACTATTAGCAATATATTCGGTCTAAGGGATGAAAATATTATGGAGAAAAAACATTTAGATCAACAACCTCTCACCAAATTGGTGGATGATCTTTCAAATATATCAAGCAGTAAGCAGAAGACCAACAGTAATAGAGAAAAATGGTCTCCCTGCCAATTCTTTTTTGTTTATTAAACTCTATTAAGTAAAAACAAAGAAAAAGGTTTGGCAACCCCTTTGTTTACAACATTTATGGCTTCGCATATCCAAACATGGATTTTGCAATTTTTCTATATTCTTGTCTCCTAGCCTTTCTTCTTCTCACCCCTCCGTGTTTCTCTCTCTTCCCGAGTAAAGAAGATGGAAGAGGTTGCATTGCCCTTTGGAGCCAGTAGACCAATAGTAATAGCTTGACCTATATTAGAAAGGATGTACCAGTTTTCACACTGTAGTACTCTTTACTAGAAATAAAGACTTCTACTCTTGTTGTACACATCAATAAACCACACACTCTGCACTACCTGTATAAATAAATGAAGTTTCTCTTTCTGCATATGTGAATCAAATACTCATTTTGGATTGCTATCTGTATAACTAAATGCTACTACTCATTCTGCACACATGAATAAACCACTCATTCTTCACACAGGAGTAGAACAATAGACCAAACCAAAAATGCCCACTAGGACTCCGTTGACAACAGCACAAAAACAAAGGGTAAATGAAAACAGAAGGCGAAGGAGGCAGGAATTACAACAGAGAGGGCAAGGTCTGCAAATCATCGATCCACCACAGACAAATGAAGGTTGAACAAATCATACAATTGTATATTTGAATAACAACTTTTTAATGTGGAAAACAAATAAGTATTTAACTCAGTTATTAAAAAACAGTCAACACTCAGGAACTGTGAAGCGCAGGGAAAAGTGGTTGCTCAAAGCCCAGATGACGAAAACCATTAAAGTGCAAACAAACCCAGGGGAAACCACAGAACAACCTATACTAGAAGATAGTAAGACCGACAACTATATGAAAAGTGTTATATACATTCCGAACAAAATACACATAAATGAAACCAACATATTAACAAACTCTATATTACATTGCAGATATGAAACCTCAATGCTCAGAGTTACATGTGTTACAAAGAGTTGAAAAATGCACATATTGTGGATCCCAAAAATTAGAACATGAGCCACCTTCATTCTACAGCTCAAATGGGATTGTGATTCTTCCACCAACAACAGTTCCAGACGAGCTGTACCAGCTATTCACATCCCAAACTGAAGAAGCTACACAATTCAGAAGATACATACGAGCATACAATAGCATATTTTCATTCACATCCTTTGGGGTACATCTTGACAAGCAACTGACAAATGCAAAACAAGGCATTTACACATTCAAAGCCCAAGGGCAAGTCTACCATGAGCTTCCGCCAATTGCCATTCATAGCAAAAATAGGCCACATTACTTGCAGCTGTACTTTTATGACACCGATCATGAATTGGACAACAGAATGAAAATTATAGAATCATCCCATCTCAAGGAGCCAATGGTACAAAAGCTAATGTGGATACTTCATACCAACCCTTATAGGAAGTTTTTTAGAAGCCTCAAGGACGTGCCATCATTGGAGAGCCATGAGATAATGATCAGAAGCAACGTACAAATGGACTAGAGAGTATACAATGCACCAACAATGGACCAAGTTGGAGCAATATGGGAAGAAGGGAACAACCCAAACACACATCAGAAATGCGACATCATTATCCATGGCCACTCAGGGAAGACACATCAAGTGCGACATTACTATGGTTGTTATGACGCCTTACAACACCCATTGCTGTTACCAAATGGAGAAGTTGGTTTGCATAGAAAAATCAGGAAAAATTATCAAACCTATGCAGTAGAAAATGAGATAAGTACAGAAGAAGCATTATTCAAGAGCGAAACTGATGACAACGAAGGTATAAATTAAAAGGGAGGAGTGCCAAAATGACACCAACTTAAGAGATACAGACTAATAGCTTTTTATTCTGAAATACAGGATTTAATGAGAATAGAAGAAACATGGTATCACCAAGAGCTTACTATTGCCAAAAGCTACAGATCAATGAGGCAAACCATTCAATTGTTTTACATGCGGGGCGTCTACTGCATCAATTCGTTGTTGACATGTACATAAAAATAGAAGCAACAAGATTGGATTACTACCATTCAAGACAAACAAATATTCGTGCTGAACTTTACCAAGGAATTGTAGATAGCATTTTAGCTGGAGAGACAAGAGGAGAACATGTAGGGAAAAGAATTGTCCTATCAATATCTTTTATTGAAGGCCCAAGAGATATGCGGAAAAGGTATTTCGACGCGATGGCCTTAGTACAACAGTTTGGAAAGCCGGATCTCTTCATTACTATGACATGCAACCCTGAATGGAAAGAGATATTAGAAGAATTGCACCCAGGACAACTTCCACAAGACCGGCCCGATCTTACAGCAAGGGTTTTCAGAGCGAAGCTACAAGACTTCAAAGATCAAGTCTTTAAGAAATCAGTGTTGGGGAAAGTGGCAGCACATGTTCATGTTATAGAGTTCTAGAAAAGGGGTCTACCACATGCACATATATTAGTGATCCTCCAGAAGGATTACAAGCTCACAAGTGCCGATCAATTTGATACAATTGTGTCGGTAGAGATACCAGAAAAAGATAGGTACCCAGACTTATACAATAAAGTCATCAAACACATGATGCACGGCCCATGTGGAGTTCTAAACAATAGGAATGCATGTATGAGAAATGGAGTATGTCGGAACCGGTATCCTCGTCCATTCATAGAGCACACAATCCAAGGACGGGACTCATACCCCATATACAGGAGAAGAAATACTGGGACACAAGAGAGGGTATGCAGGCAAATGCTGGATAATAGGTGGGTAGTCCCCTATAATCCATACCTTCTTACAAGATATGATTGTCACATCAACGTGGAAATTTTCTCTGGACTAAAGGCAGTGAAATATCTCTACAAATATGTGTATAAGGGTCATGACAGGATAGCATTCTCAATGATAAATGAGAACGGGGAAAACCAAGTGGATGAAATCAACCAATTTAGAGATGGAAGATGGGTCTCTGTACAAGAAGCAATATGGCGAATCTTTGAGTTCAACTTAAATGAGATGTATCCTCATGTTATGAACTGTAGTTACATTTACCAAATAAACAAATGGTACGTTACTGGGGAAACAATAACCTACAAAATGTTATTCAATCAGATAACACCGCCAAAACAATGCTTACGAAGTTCTTCAACCTTAATAAAATCTCTGAAGTAGCAAGGCAGCTTCTCTACAAAGACATACCCAAGCACTATGTGTGGAACAAACAAGGCAAATGTTGGTCACCAAGGAAGCTACAAGAATCAATTGGTCGTGTCAATTTAGCCAATTCTATAGAAGGCGAACGATTCTATCTAAGGCTACTCCTAAATCACATCAAAGGCTCCACCTCATTCCAAGACCTCCTATGCGTCAACGGCATAGAATATCATAGCTTTAAAGAGGCAGTGCAAAGAAGAGGTATTCTTAAAAGTGATGATGCAATATCGGAAAGTCTTAAAGAAGCAACACATATCCAGATGCCAACAGTAATTCGAAAGCTTTTTGCACTAATACTTGTGTACTGTGAACCAGCAAATGTCAGGAGGTTATGGGATGAAAACATAGAAGCTATGTCTGAGGACTATAAGAATCAGAATGTCTTGCCTAACCACATCATGCTAGCCTACAAAGATATACACAACTACCTACACATGGGCAAAAACATCAAAGACTATGACCTGCCATTGTTCGAAGAACAACCTACCCAAGACAAAGCAAAGGAAATCAGAGATGAATATGCTCTACAAATACCAGCAGAAGACTATGAAGCTCCCCAAAAACTCAACTCTGAACAGAAGGCAGCTTATACATTAATTCTACAGCACGTGGAACACAACAAGAATGCCATATTCTTCATCGATGGTCCAGGAGGCACAGGGAAAACTTACTTATATAGAGCTCTTCTAGCAACCATAAGATCAAAGGGACAAATTACTATAACAACTGCGACATCAGGAGTAGCTGCTGCCATAATGCTAGGGGGTAGAACAGCACACTCAAGATTTAAAATACCCATAAATATCAATGATACAACTATGTGTAACTTCTCTAGACAAAGTAGCATAGCAGAGTTGATTCGTCAAGCAAAGCTAATTATTTGGGATGAAGCACCAATGGCTAAGCGACAAGCAATAGAAGCAACAGATCGGACATTCCAAGACATTTTGGGCAGCAAAGACACTTTTGGAGGGAAAACATTTGTATTCAGAGGGGATTTTCAACAAGTACTACCAGTAGTACCTCGGGCAACTAAAGCAGAACAAGTGGATGCAAGCTTAGTGAAGTCGTATTTGTGGCACAAGATGATGAAGATACAACTTCGAACTAACATGAGAGCAAGAATAGACCAAAACTCAGCAACTTCCTATTGAGAGTGGGAAATGGGGAAGAAGGAAGTCATTCAGATGGCTTAATTAACATACCAAATGAGATGCTTGGTACAACATTCGAAGAAGCTTCAGGTGAAGATGAGCTAATAAAAGTAATGTTCCCGTCGCTGCAGCATGATGCACAGTCAGTCACATACATTAAGAATCGAGCAATCTTGGCAACCAAAAATGAATTGGTCGATTGGATAAATGAGAAATTTATTCACCAATTCCTAGGTGATGAAGTAATATACTACAGCTTTGACACAGCAGCAGATGATGCAGAAACACATTACCCACAAGAGTTCCTAAACTCACTAGCTCCTAATGGCCTTCCTCCACATAAATTGGTCCTCAAGAGAAACTGCCCAATAATGCTGCTCCGCAATCTGGATCCAGCACATGGGGAATGCAACGGCACAAGATTAATCCGCAGAGACTTCAGGCATAATTTAATACTAGCTGAGATTACAACGGGCCAATTTACAGGCACTCTTGTGCCCCTACCAAGAATACCATTATGCCCGGCTAAAAATGAAGGGTACCCATTCCATTTATGAAGAGAACAATTTCCTATAAGGCTATGTTTTGCAATGACAATAAACAAATCCTAAGGATAGACAATTCCATACATAGGGATTTATCTACCCCAACCAGTATTCTCACATGGACAACTATATGTTGCACTGTCAAGAGGTATCTCCATGGCAACAACAAAGGTCTTACTAAATAAATCAACTGGAAGAAAGGAGGACAAATGCTGCACGAAGAACGTGGTTTACAAAGAGGTCTTACTACCAGCTGAGTACGTTTCTTATTCAAACAACAACCCCAGACCCAAATGTAACAAGTTTTACATAACAATATTAACAAGCATAAAACTTAACCAACACATCTTCGATTTGGATGCAGGGAACCACGACAACGACCATTACTTCTCAGAGACCACCAGCAAGCAGACATGGAGAACGGCACAAATAACAATTATCACTGAAATGGAACTTCACCCAACTACTCCAACAGCTATCATTATAGCATGACTTGCAGAAGTACTTTGCAAAATGGCAAACACCCATATCTAGAATGCCTAAACTACTGATCTCAAATGTAAAAGGTATCTGTAACCTACATTCTTCCTTCCTCAATGGCTATTGTGTCTAACGCAAATTGGCCCATTGAATAAGTTAATTATCAATAACCATCGTTCCAAAACCATTTGGATGTGTCTATGAGTAATAAACCTTCTTTCTGCAACTTCACATTTTCTTCATTGCAATGTCATCACCTAAACATCAAAAGAAATGTTAGCATTATTATAATTTACAAAACACAGAGTGGAACTCTAAGGGGGTTCAAATTCCAAAGGCTTCCAATAGGATTTACAAATCCAGAATCAACATATGGTAAATGAATAATAAATTTGGGTTCGATATTTATAGGATAACTGATCAACTTTAAAAATGAAAATTGGAATTCATAAAGAATTTAAAGAAATACCGTATAACCATCTAACAACTCCATCTGTAGCGGAGGCAAACTTTTAGTAATTAATAAATGTAATTCACACACCCTAACATGTAAACCATAATACAATAATATAACATTTATCAAACACAACTGAATCTCTTATGAGATTGCATTCATCATCTCCTTCATTACTATGATAGCCTTCCAACAACTGTCACTACAAAATTAATCCTGATAGCCTCATTCATGCGTCATTTCTTCAAATATATAATGATCAATACCTAATATGTTACACTTCTCCATCATTGCATACTGTTCTATAATGATATACACTGTAGAAGTGGTTTGTAATAATGCTATATCGAAATGATGAATATGGGTATAATCTCTTCATACGTTGTGATTAAAACATGATTGTTATACCCCCAACTTATACTAAATTAGTATTATTTTGTCAAATTTACTCTTAATTATTATACAAAAGGGACAATCACATTAATCTTTCGGTCTCTTTACAGAGAAGCATGCCAAGGTGTATCAAGGTACCCAAGGCCATTAAGACTCAACAGCGATGTCTAATGGTCAATGGAATGATTGATAATTTGCTCTGCCTAAAGATGATTCCAGATAAAAAAGCAGATGATTTAGTTTGTCTTGCAAATTTTATTATAAAATTTAATGAAAATTTGCAACATATAGTATGGGAAGGTGGCTTATTAAGTGATATACAAAAATATATGACCCTTAGATCTGTCTTACCTACACCAACTGAGAAGGCCGCTCTAGAATCACTATGGAAAAAAGAAAGTACAAATGGAAGTTATAAAAATCTTGTAAAAGGTTTTTTTACAGAGTATGTCTCCCTGGTTGCAAAGAAAGCTTCATGTGCTTCTTTAGGATTACATACCCGTTATCATGGAAGATGAACAATTTTGGCCCACCCAAAGCTACCTAAAGTGAATTACAAACTTTCATGTATATACTGAATAAGCAATTAATTGAATCCATCCCTGTAAGATGTAAGGAAATTCAATTCCAATAAATGTACGTTATGTTATTCAATGGCATGTTATTCTCTGTATTCCATGTCAACTTTTCTTATCTGAATTCTTTTTCCTACTATAATTATTCTAACAGTATGACTACCGTGACATTTATTAATATAGGATACACTGAATTTATCAATACGAATTTCATTAAATCATAGGTATGCTCGAGGTTCATAGATATGGGTATGGTATGGTGGAACTAGGTTGAGGATTCAAAACAAAGAACATGGTATTACAGGCCTAACGATTGTATCCAAATCTAACCATTTCACTTAATAGGCTGGATCAGATCTAGCTCATGTCGTCGGCTCACCGCCCCCCTTTTTCGCCCTCTTCAATTAGTGAAGCTACTGAACTCAGGCATCTTATCCCTATTCCACTAATCATTTTCAATGCACCATCTCATGGATCACAATTCCATGGATCACCGCCAGCTCCCTCTACTATTCCATGTCCCTTTTGCGCAACATTACTGATACAAAACAAAGACATCAACAACAGGCTGACGTTGGTTGGTGCTTCTCAGCTTTATTTCCTTATTCTTGTACAACCGGGGAAAAAAATGAACGCGAAATAGACTAAGAAATTAAAAGAATACAATGAATGAAATCCAATCAAATATTCAAATCTTCATTTACAATTACTCATATAAATCCTAAGAATTTCAATTTGCATTGGATATTACTCTATGAGAATTACAAAGCCATTCTGTTCTGATATTAAACGATCGTGATATCACATGGTTTACACGTTACTCGTTCAACACCATTTGAAATGTTTAAAATGGGTCATACTTTGAATGTTTAAACAGGAAGATGCTTGTTAAACACAAAGATAAAAAATTTACATTCGATGCCAACATAATAATCACAACCTCAACAAAACAACACTACACCACGTGCATATACACGTAGTTTTTTTCTAGTATTCCTAGAAATGTCAATTCTATGGTTGACTCTTTGACAAAGGTGGCTTTGTTGGTAGAGCTTCCGATAGTATGTCTTTTGGCAATCTTTGGCTTAATCAATTGTGTAGTGTTGATGCCAATGCCTGTAAAAATTCTTTGATTCAATAAATTCATTTTCTACCAAAAAAAAAAAAAATAGAGTTTTCGATAGTGTGTCTTTTGTCAATCTTTGGCTTAATCAATTGTGTAGTGTTGATGCCAATGCTTGTAAAAATTCTTTGATTCAATAAATTCATTTTCTACAAAAAAAAAAAAAAAAAAAAAGTCTTTGTGTAAGTACTACTACTCTTCCCCTATGCCTAATTAGAATGTATTTTCTGATATAATTCTAATAGTTGCAAGTGTTTGCACTCTTAGGATAACAAGTAAATATGGAATTTTTTTTGTTTATTGTGGACATCTATACGTAACATAGCGGATACTAGCCCTTTTGACAGAAAGTTGGAGGTTGTTCTGAAGGAAATACTATGGGACTAAAGAAAATGAAAGCATGTAGATTATAGTTCTCGCAGCTATTGACATTGTCAGGATAGTTTCTACAATGTTACCTAGTCCTAAATATACATGTTAGTCGTTTTATTTAGCATCATTGCTGGTTAACATCTCAAATGATCTTTCCGCTGTTAAGATTTCTCAATTCTCTAATAAGTTCATTTTTTTAGATCTCCAACTTTGAGTATGCATACTTAATCAATGGAATGAACTATGAACCTTTTACATATACTAGTCATGTATTTTGACTTTTTAGTATTTAATGAAATCCGTCAGCATTATGTATATATATATACACATATTCATAAAAAAGTATATTTTTTGTCATTTTATAGGGTTGAATGGTCATGTACATCAATTTTTTTCATATTAGAAGTTATGTGCACGATCATGCAGTGTTGTTTTTTTCCCAATTTTTCTAATATAATCAAATTCTATTCCTATTAAATATCTATCTAACTATCAAAACTATTAATAAAAGAACTACATGGATCATCCAAGCATAACTTTTTTCCTTTTATTATTTTACTTTTTTATCTACAAGTTAGAATAAGAAAGTAATACTTATCTTTTTCTTTTTTAAGAAACTTTTTGAGTAATTATACTAAAAAAATTATCTATTTTCTTCATATAAGTATTTTTATTTTCACATCAAGCCTTTTAAAAGAGTTATAGAATAAATTTATGATTTTATTTTGCATTGTTGAAAGACATAAAAATTAAGGACAATGAGGTCATTTTATAGAATAAAAAAAGAACATTACAAAATGAGTAGAAAAGTATATACATTCATAGAATAAGATTTTTTTATTTTTTATTTTTATTTTTTTTTAAATTTTCATTCCTATGATGTAAATCTCTTAAATCTATCATTAATTGAAAGACAATGAATTATTGTTTTGTTGTGTAAAATAAATACAAAGGTACCAACATAAATGTGACATATATATTTCATGAGGGGGAGCAAAGCAATAATTTTGTACACTTCAATTTTTCAGTACCAAAACAACAATATTATTTTTCCCTTATCCAAAAACTCTCATCCATTTCTCGAAACAATATCTAACAATGTTCCTTTTAGTTATTTTAAATTATTTTGGTTTGCATTAGTTGGGGTGCAATCTTAAAGGTTTCAACTAACTGATCTTAGGGTGAAGACACATTTGGTACCTGTATTGCACAAATTAGAGTGTCTAAATACCTTAAAGAAAGTACCTATGATATGTTTAATGAAATATCGTGATTACTACAATCTTTCAAGTGTTCGTGCAGATTCTTCTACAAATTCTCAAGGCCTATAATTTGCAGAGACTTACCATTACCCCATATCTTTAAAAACCATTTGTTATCGGTTAATATGTCATGTTTGCATATTTCAAAATACCCAAACTGACCCTAAGTAGGATTATTACTACTTTACCATTAACCTAAAAAAATTTGATTCCACTCACACGGTTTTAAAAAGTGAGTGAAGACATACCTTTTCACCCATCTTTTTCATTTTTCAAAATAAAATACACACCCCAAAACTCAACTCCACCCCAATTCTCCATTTAAGTAGTGACTCGACTCCAACCTATCCTCTAAAATAGTTAGAAGTTTGTTTACCAAAAAAATAATAATTAGAAGTTACGGTGTAAATCTGATACTGAAACTATATGCTAATACAGAATTGATAAGCGTAAAACCGTATCCCAGTTCTTCATTTTGAAAATTAGTACGATACAGTATAAAAAGGTTTTGAATTCTGATAGGGTTTGACCGTATCGAATTACAATACCAAATCTTAAAGGGGGTAAAAGTGTTATTTGTGTTCATGCCGTTTTCTTATTATAGTCGCACTGTTGTCCCCCATACAAATTTCATACCGAAATAATGATATAGTGTCGGTAGAAAGTAGCTATGGAATCAATACGGTAAATTTTGATTTTCAAAACCCAAATTTGATACGTAGGAATATCGTACTGATTCACACCCTTAGATTTCCATCTCCATTTTTTCACCCACAAAACTGCATCGAATTTATTTGATGTGAAAATATGGCAGCCCATCTAAGGGTGTCAAAACCTAACCCAAACCGTTAAAACCGGTCCAAATCGAAGCTTAATGGGCTGTGTTTGGGTTGAACAACCTCAGTCCGCATTGGTTTGAGCTGGTCCAGGGAGCCCATGTGTGGCCCGCTAGCCTGAACTATTTGGCCCGAAACCTACCTGAACTAGCCGGTTAAACCCCTTATAAATAAGTAAAATAAAATTAATTTAAATGTAAAAAACAGGAAAACCCCCAAGTATCCATTTGTTTTCTTTAATTATTTTGCTTTGGAATATGCAAACAATAAACCTATCAAAGCCTTCGCCATTTGGAAGATGGGCTTAGTAAATATTTAGCAAGTGTATTATCATTTGAAAATCTTTAATGTTTTATTTTAATCCATTTTTACAACTGTCAGGAAGGGGAGGAGAATAAGCAAAGACTACCCACTAAAGTTCATCAAGATGTCAGCTTTCTTTTGTATATTAGTTCTATAATTTTATAATTTTTACTTCTTTATAGAAAACAAGTTTTTGGTTTTGAACACCTAACACGAGAGACTTGGAGAGAATTTAATGTTTATATGTGTTCACATGCTCTTGATAAATTTCACACATCAACAAGGCCCTTAAAACATACCGCTAATAAACCTGAACTCAAACCGTTAGTAAATCAAATTCTAAACTGTTAGCCCAAACCCAAACCGCACCGGCCCGAAACCGTTATTTTCTTAATGGGCCGTATTTAGACTGTTTTTCAACCCGAAACCGGCCCAACCGTTGACAACCCTCTATCATCTATTACACGTAACAATGTGAGCAGCATTGTACAAGACCGTTATACTTAAAAGAAATTTAAGGCCGAGTCCTCCTCTTTGGACGACAAGAGTACCTCTAAGACAGGTTTGACAATAATGAGATTGTCAGTCTAGCTTGTCTAATTAGGATATCTCACATATACTTGTTAATATACTTAATTTTATTTAGATAGGTATTTCAAAAAGTATATTAAAAACTAAGGTTTAAATGAAACCCTACATAAAGAAAGAAATATGTGTGACAAATCATAGAAAGAATAACTACTTGAACTATATTGAACCAAAAAATAAAAAATAAAAAACTACTTACACCATAGATTCATTGAAATGGCGAATCTCCTACCATTATGTATTAATACCTTCTTCATACCACCAGTTGGTACAGAACAGAACTGAAAGTGCCAAGAACATATGAATACCAAACAAATAAGAAGATTCCACAGATAGAAAGATCATGGCCTTAAAATAAAAACTTCTTCCATCAGCATCTCAACGTGCAAAAGCTTTGGTTAGTGTGGACGCCTTAGTCCACTAGACAGCCATGCATCACCTTACTACTTTAGCCTGGCATTTTACCCTTCTCCAATACCTCTGTTGCTGCACAATCCTACTCGCCCCTTCAGCCAGTTGAACCTGCACAAATGAGCTCAACCGCGGAGGTCGAGTTTTCGCCTCCGACGATCTAGTTAGAAATCCGACTAAGGAAGGCAAGAAAGTAATGAATAATAATAATACGAATAGTGATAGTTATATTCAGCGTACCTTTCTCTTGTGCTACCTTACCTTTCTATAGATTTTCTATGTATGAGTTCGGACGGGACTCAAACTTTAATCATTGAGTCCTACTCAAACATGAGTGATTGAGTCCTGACTGAATATTGTTTCTTTGGCTAGAATCTTATCCAGATTTACCTTGTTATTCAGCCTTTGTATTTATTCATCCGACCTTGACTTGGTCGGTCTAACTTGGTCCGAGCTGGTCGGACTAAGCTCAAACCGAACTGGTTTAGTTGATCTGGTCGAACTAGGCTTAAACCGAATTGGTTCAGGCTTATTAATTCTTTCCTCATCATAAGCCCCCCAGTCTCTGGAGTCCGAGCCTTATCTTACTCGGGCTTTAGAGATTTGGTGACCGAACACATCCACACTTCCGACCTGTGTTACTTATGTGCATTCACAGCCTGGTGTTGGAGGTTTTATGGCTGACATCATCTGACAGGGTGCTGCACCGTAAAATGTGAAATGACGGCACACGTTCTTTCTGCACGTATTTTCTTTAATGGCACGTGGCATAGAAATGATGACCCTCCATAATGACTTTTTGGGATATTTAAAAGTCTGAGAAGATTAATCGTTTTGGTTCCAGATTGCCAGCGCTTGATTGGAATCTTCCTGAAGAGCCTTTATACGTGGTCGTTGGATTTGGAAAACTTTTAAAGTTAGTAGATTATGAGCTTTTTATATTTCTCCCTTTTCATCCGTTAGATCTGGATTTTTTAGGGAGTATATAAATTTGAACTTCCTTTTCTCTTTCACTTTTTACTGTATTCCTTGTTGCATATGTGGAGAAGACGAAGGCTGCAGGATTTTCAAGATTTTATTTGAACCTTCATGAAGGCTCTGTTCTTCAATTCCTCTTGCAAGTGAGTTCATATTCTCTCCACGAATATTTTGATGGTCTTTGTTTTTTGTTTCGTGCTGTATTCTGAGTATATTTTCTTTTTCCTTTTGCTTGGAATCTGCTTGTCATTTCTTCCATCTATGCCACTGTAACCGTAGTTTAGTGATGGGTGTTAAAAGGAAAGCTGTTAGACCCTCTAAAACTTCTTCCGGTCATTCATCTTCTGAGCCTGAGATTGTTTGACCTAGGGATGGTGAGGCTTCTTCTTCTGGGTATAGTGATACTGAGAGTGGAACCTCTGTTGATCCGAGCTTATCTCCTGGTACTCGTCCGAACTTTCTTAGTAACGATGAGTTTAGGTCTTTAAGTATTCGAGCTCGGTTCAGTACCAATAGGACAAGATGGTTAAACAATCTTTCTCCATTCGAACTTGCCTTTGAGAGAACTCGACGTAGGACTTCCGAACATGTAGATTTTGATCCTAGCAGTTCTGGTCCCAGCTTCTTCCCTTCCGAGCTCACTGAGAGTGAGCTGGAGCTTATCCGAGCTAGGTATGCTATTCCTAATAATTTTGTGATCAGGGTTCCAGGTTCTCATGAACGTGCTCACTTACCTCCTCAGGGTGAATTTGTTGTGTATGAGGATGCCTTTGTTAGTGGCTTTAGGCTTCCCGTGCACCCAGTCTTTGTTGAAACTCTCAACCAGTTTGGGATGTGCCCAAGGATGTTAGCGCCAAATAGTTGGCGCAACATAATCTGCTTTTGGGGCTTCTGTAAACAAAAATAGGTCAGTGTGACTCCGACCTTAAATTTGTTTCTTCAATTTTTTATGTATAAGAAACAGGAGCAGGATCGTTGGTTCTATCTATCAAACGAACTGCTCTGCAGTCTGGATGGGAGGGTAACTTTGTTGGAACAGGAACTCTTCCCTCAAATACTAAGGGTTGGAGGTCTAGATACTTTTTTGTTCGCCGTCTTTCTCCTTCTGATTTTCCGACCTCCTGGCCAAAAAATCCTAGGGAAGGTTCAAATACTCCTCCTCCCCTTTCATCATCCGAGCAGGAAGCAAGGGATCGTATTCGGATGATCCCTACTGAAGATCGGAACTTGCTTGCTGTAAATGGATTTTGTCCGGAATACCCCACTATTCTTCATCATTGGGGTTTTTTGACCGGTAAGATGTATGCTTTTGCTTTTTGCTTTGATTCATCCTTATTTTGCCAAGTTTTCTTACTCGGGAGATGATGCAGTGTTGCTCGGTGAAGATGATCTTGCTGATGTTGCTGGTGCCATGCTAGAGGTGGAGGCAAAGCATCCGACCAAGCCAAGTAAAATACAGGCTGATCAGGCTTCTCCATCCAAGGATAAGAAGACTGCAGTTAAAGATAAGTTATCTTCCCGTGTTCAGAAAGATAACCCCTCTAACATTTTTCCCCAACCAACAAAGAAGGTGGCTAGTAAGAAGAGCTCGGATTGTGATCCTCATCCTTCCTTGGGTGAGGATGTTTCTGGTCAAGAGCTTCCTGCTGAGTTCAGGGCTTCAGGCTCTTCGGGTTCCATCAATATTCTTCGATCAGACTGGTCATTGGATGGGAACTCTTCGGTATTCAGGGGTGAGTCTCCCTCTATGTCCAGAGTTGCCAATGAGTGGCTAGGTGGATCCATCCTTCCTTCCGACTTTGAATATCTTCAAAGTTTTGGTCGTCTGCAAGCGCACAGTATTACTGTGAGGTATAGATATTTCCTTCTTGTACTGAAAGTTATTTTTCTATATTCTGTTTGTAAACTCATTGTCTTTTTGTATGCTGAATGGCTTGTGCTTTGGTCCAATCCCTGGGTCAAAGCATTGACTCTGCTTGGCAAGACTTCTTTGCTCTTCGGGAAGCCAATCAGCGCAACAAGAAGTTGGAAGATGAGTGACAGCCCCTGAAGTCCAACAACAGTTCTTTGATTACTTGGGAGGCCGAGCTTATCAGTGAAGTGGCTGCGTTGAAGGGGAGGAATGAAGCTGTAGAGCTTGAGAAAACTTCTCTTCAGACATCCTTGGAGGAAACGCAAGGGTCTTTGGTCGGTAAAGAAGCTGAGATTTCCAATCTCCGAGCTAAGCTGGAGAGCTCGGATCATCAAGTTGCTAAACTGATGAAGGCTGTCGAGGAGAAAGCTCCTTGCGTTTTTGAAGATATCCCCCACTAGCTTCGTATTGAAGTTATAAAAAGGTGGGTCAGAACAGCTGGCTGTAGGAAATTCATGACCAAGGTAGTTGCGCCAGGATATATCTATGCTCGGCGTCATACCTACCAAGGCCTTATTGCAGCTTTCAAGGATTTAGATTTAGAGAGATTTTAGAACTTGATTGATCCTGAAATCTATGACGATCTTAAGATTCCCCGACCTGCCTGGTGTGCTGATCGACCAAGGTTTCCCAAGCCTCAAGAGGTTGAAGTAGCTGATTTTCTGGACAACTGGGATCCCTTGCCTGAGGCTGGCAGTTCGGACACCTCCTCCTCCAAAGGCAAAGCAGCTCAGAAAACAAAAGAGAAGCTTTAGAGCTTTGTTCTGTCAAAGTCTTTTTTGTATGTATGGCCTTTTTGGCCTTTACTTTATTTTCTCTCCTTTTGTAATCTCTGCTTGATCGGAATGAAGCAGTTTATTTAAGATTTCTCAGTTTGATCAATGCTTTTGTCTTTTCGAACATAATAGCTTGATTGTTTGTATTTTTGATAAAGAGTTAAATCTTTTTTGTGCCTAAGTTGCTTAGGGCTTCTTTTCCCGACCTTAATAGGTCGGTGGCCTAAGTGATTTAGGTCTTTTGTGCCTAAATGACTTAGGGTTGTTGTGCCTAAGTGACTTAGGGCTTTGGTGCCTAAGTGACTTAGGGATTTTTTTCCCCGACCTTAGTAGGTCAGTGGCCTAAGTGACTTAGGACTTTTCATGCCTAAGTTGCTTAAGGCTTTTTTCCCGACCTTAATAGGTCGGTGGCCTAAGTGTCTTAGGTCTTTTGTGCCTAAGTGACTTAGGGCTTTGGTGCCTAAGTGATTTAGGGCTTTTCGTCCCGACCTTAGTAGGTCGGTGGCCTAAGTGTCTTAGGTCTTTTGTGCCTAAGTGACTTAGGGCTTTTGTGCCTAAGTGACTTAGGGCTTAGGTGCCTAAGTGACTTAGGGCTTTTGTGCCTAAGTTGCTTAGGGCTTTTCTTCCCGACCTTAGTAGGTCGGTTTTGGAATTTAACTTCTGTTGGTATTTCCTTGATCATCTTAGCTAGGTATTCTAGCTTGAGCTGAGATGACATGCTGGAACTTTAAAAACTTTATTTAATGGAAGAAAAAATTCATAATGTCTGAATCACGGACTATTGTGTGAAAATCTGAACTGAAAGAAAAAACTGAAAAGAAAATTCCTAGATTTGTTGAGGATTTTATACTATTGATAGTATTTCCTCAAGTTGTTTGAATTCCAGGTCCGGGGTATTAGTTGCCCGGTCTCTGGGTCTCGCAGCTTGTATGCTCCTGGGGCAACTTGTTGCACTACAATGTACGGTCCTTCCCAGTTTGGAGCAAGCTTTCCTTGATTTGTAGGATCGAAGCCAGATGATTTACAAATGACTAAATCTCTAGGGAGATATTGTCGCATTTTAACCCTTGCATTGTAATGTGTTGCAATGCATCTCTGGTATTCTTCCAAGTGATATTGTGCTTTATCTCTGACTTCCTCAATGAAGTCTATGTTTGCCCTCATTCCTTCGATGTTTGCTTCTTCATTGAATTCTTCTTCTCTTATAGATCCGACCTTAACCTCTACAGGAATCTGAGCTTCGACTCCATAAGCTAGTCGGAATGGAGATTCGCCAGTGGTCGTTCTAGCAGTAGTTCAGTAAGACCACAGTACTTTAGGTAACTCTTCTACCCATCTGCCTTTAGACTGGTCCAATCTTTTTTTCAATCCTTCAAGCATTGATCTATTAGTAACTTCTACTTGACCATTACTTTGTGGATATGCTACAGAGGACCAACGATGTTCTATGCCTTGCTCTTTACAGAATCGTTCGAATTCAGCATTTTCGAACTGTTTACCGTGGTCGGTGACAATGATTTTTGGGATACCATACCGATACATGATATTATGTGTGACGAATTTTTTCATCTGGTCGGTATTAATGGATGCCAGTGCTTCAGCCTCCACCCATTTAGTAAAGTAATCGATTGCCACCACTAGGTATTCTCTGCTCCCTGTGGCTTTTGGTAGTTTTCCTACCAAGTCTATCCCCCATCTAGCGAAGGGAATTGGAGTGAGGGTTGATGTTAAAGGCATTGCGGGAGCATGAGGTATGTTGGCGTGCGCTTGGCACTTGTCACATTTGCGGACGTGAGCTTTCGAATCTTCTTGTAACGTGGGCCAATAGTATCCTTGCCTTATTACCTTGTCTGCTAAGGCTCTGGCTCCTATATGACCTCCACAGTTTCCTTCATGAATTTCTTTTAGGATGACAGCTGCCTCTGGAGCCCCTACACATCGTAACAATGGTCGGGTTAGAGACTTTTTGTATAACTTGTCATTTTTTACGGTGTATCTGACTGCTCTTTGCTTTACAGTTCTAGCTTCTTTTGGATCTTCTGGTAATAAATCACTTTCCAGATAATTGATTATTGGAGTCATCCAACCGTGCTCGGTCTGTATGTGCATCTGGTCGGTCAGACTGATGCTTGGAAACTATAGCTCTTCCATATATACGATCGGGTCTGCCTCCATCTCATCCGTAGCCAACCTAGATAGGGCATCTGCCTGCTCATTTTCTGCTCTAGGGACTTGTTGGATTTGGATGTCTTTGAAGAATTGTCTGTATTGGATGACCATGGTCAGATATTTAGTCATCCTCTTTTCTTTTGCTTCATATAGCCCGTTCACTTGATTCACAATTAGTTGTGAGTCGCTTCTAACTTCGATGTTCTGAATATCAGAGGCTTTTGCTATACAAAGACCTGCTATTAATGCTTCATATTCTGCTTCATTGTTTGAGGCCTTGAATTGGAAGGAATTGGAAGCGTAGTGCATACCGAATTTGGAATCCTCCTGGGCTTATTAGGAGCAATCCCGCTCCACTCCCCTGTGTGTTGCTAGAACCATCCACTGAAAGTATCCATCTTTTGATACTTTCGGAAGTGGCCTCTTCTTCTTGCTCATGCCTTGGTTCAGAAGTTTCAAGGATGAAATCAGCTAGGACCTGTGCTTTAATAGCTGGTCTTGGTCGGAACTCTATCTGATGCTTGCTTAGCTCAACTGCCCATGATACCAGTCTTCTGGCCAGGTCGATCGGTGCAGTATTTTCTTTAAGGGAAAATTTGTTAATACTGCAATAGGATGTGACTGAAAATATGTTCTCAGTTTTCTAGCTGCTATGATCAGGGCCAAAGCTTGCTTGTCCACTTCTGGATATCTTGTTTCAGCATCAAGGAGCACATGGCTCACATAGTAAACAAGGTTTTGCTGTTTTCCTTCATCTTGCACTAGTACTGCACTAACAGCCAAGGGCGAAGTTGCCAAGTAGATGATCAGTTCCTTTCCCGTGGTCGGTCGTACGAGCAGGGGTGGAGTAGTTAGCTTTTCTTTCAGATGCTCGAAAGCTTGTTGACACTCCTCGCTCCATTCTGGTACTCCCTTTTTGGAAATATTTTTTAAGGTTTGAAAGAAAGGTGAACATTTCTCTCCTGACCAGGCTATTAACCTGTTTAAGGCTGCCACCCGACCAGTGAGACTTTGTATCTCTTTGACGCTTTTTGGTGGTTTCATCTCTTGTATGGCTTTTATCTTCTCTGGATTAGCTTCTATTCCTCTTTGGGATACCATGAACCCCAGAAATTTTCCCGAAGATACTCCAAAAGCGCATTTTTCTGGGTTGAGCTTCATTTTGTATGCTCGGAGTACCTCAAAGACTTCTGCTAGGTCTTTTAGATGGTTGGTTTGAGATGTGCTCTTTATCAGCATGTCATCGACGTATACCTCCATATTCCTGCCTATTTGCTACTCGAAATTTTGTTGACCGCTCGCTGGTAGGTTGCCCCAACATTTTTTAGACCAAAGGGCATTACTTTGTATTAGTAACTATCCCTGTCTGTCATGAATGATGTGTGTTTCTGGTCGTCTAGGTTCATCAAGATTTGGTTGTATCCTAAATAGGCGTCCATGAAACTGAGCATCTCGTGACCGGCTGTTGCATCGATGAGTAGGTCTATCCTTGGTAAAGGATAACAATCCTTTGGACAGACCTTATTGAGGTCGGTATAGTCTGTGCACATTCTCCATTTTCCCGTTGCCTTTTTTACCATTACCACATTGGCCAACCAAGTTGGGTGGTCGATGGGTTTAATGAATCCAGACTGCTTTAGCTTCTGAGCCTCAGTTCGGATGGCCTCATGCTTTCCCAAAGAAAAATTTCTTCTCTTTTGTATTACTGGGATCGCTTGAGGGTCAATGTTTAGCTTGTGCTCGGCTACTTTTCTGTCTATTCCGGGCATGTCTTCTGCCGACCATGCAAAGAAGTCAGTATTTTTTTGTAGAAATCTGGTTAGACTATTTTTGAACTCTTCTTCTTGTTCTGCTCCGGTCATAGTTCCCTGATCTTCCCTTGAATTCAGCATAATCTTTTCCAATTTTTCTACTGGTTCGGCTCTTTGCATGTTTTCTTCATCACGGTCATCTCTGACTTCGACCACCATGGTAGAGCTTGTTTTTACTCTTTTTCTCATGTAATTGGCGTAGCTCTGCCGGCTTCCTTTTTGATCAGCGGAACATTCTCCTATTCCCTTTTTTGTTGGGAATTTCATTTTCATGTGTAAGGATGATACTACCGCCTCCAGAGTACAAAGGGTTGGTCGTCCTAAGATCATATTATAAGATGACAAATCTTGGACGACCATAAAATTTGTTTGGATGACCCCTGTCTCGGTGTGAAACCCAGCCCTAACCTTGACCCGGAAACCTTGTTATTTGTAGGTCCAGTGACCCGAAGTAAAGTAAGAAGTCAGCTTTGGGCCATCCCAGTGGAGGACTTGGTGTCTGGCTTTGAATCCATGAGAGTTGATGATGAGGTTCTATTTATGGAAATTGAATATTGATGAAGATCGGATTAGTTGATGGACTTGGAGTGCTCTCTATCATGGTTTGAAGGCATTTCTACCTATTAGGTAAGTCACTTGATATGTGTGCAAAACCCCTTTAGGATTGGATTTGATCTGGGTCTTCAATTCCCTGTTTAGGAGTTGTTGAACTGATTGGTCGATTGGACCAGTCGACCAATCCAATCGACCAATGGGTTCTGTCTTTGGCAATTAGGTCTTGCTTACTCTATTTAAGTCCAATCTCGAGTCTACTTCGTATTTTCTGCCTCCAAACTCTTTGGAACGAACCAAAGACCTCTGCAAGTCATCTCCCTTGCATCATTGGTGTTTTTCTTGACGGATCTTCGTCAAAACTCTTCCTTTTGCATCAAAGGTATGACTACACTCTCTTCTTCTCCTCCATCTCTGTTTTTCTTTCCTTTTTGAGTTGAGACAGTAGAGGAGATGATGCATTCTCTATTGCAAACATCTCTGGACTTGTCTCTCATGATCTTCCTAAGGATTAATGGCTAATGCAATGATGTTAACCATGATCATTGCAAGCTTTTGAAGGAATCATGATCAAATCATGATCTTGTCTTTGTTCATCTTTTGATTTGAATTCTGATCTTCTTAGATCTACTATATTGATCATGTTAGTAGTCAATTGCTGTGTTTTCTTTTCATGATCCATGATCTATCAATCTCTAGTTGTTTCTCTTCTACCATACCATGCTTTCTTCATGAATCATGATAGTTACATATATGGTAGGTTTTGTTTCCTTATTTAGATTTATGCTCTTAGGTCTATTTTCTTGAAGATCTAAGTATGCCTTCCATGATATCTTTATCTGAATCAATGATTCATTCTCCTATTGTTCTTGTCTATGATTTCTATCTTGAATCCTTCAAGAACCATGATTGATCTAATTATGGTAACTTTTTGTTTCCTAATTTGTATCTTGAAGACTTGATTCGATTAGTGTTTTGAGGTCCTCTATATGTTAGGATACTACCAATGTAGTTTACCCCTTGTTTAGTACCCTTTTGAACCACCAAATTCGGTTCTTTATTCTTAAAACTCTGATTTTGTAGGCCACTGTCTCCATTAGTCGACTAATTGGTCGACTGGGGCAGTAGACCAATCCAATCGACCAATGAGTACAGCAACTCCAGAATTGGTCTGTTTTGGATGTTTTGGTATCTTTTCTGTTAGGGATCTTTCCTAATATGTTGTATAAACTTGTTTAGGACCTTCTTCTCAAGTTTGTCAAGATCTTACTTGATTTCTTAGGATTCCTTTGCAAGTTATAAAAGGTAAGGATGGTTACTTCTTTAACAACATAAATTGCATATCTTAGTTTCTATATTTGAATCTTGTTAATTTATTTCTTTAATTAGATTCTTATAATGTTATACTACTGTGGTACCGTCTTGATATCAGTAGCATTACTTATTTATATTGAATTGACTCATGTATGATTTATTTACCAGTTATATACAAGTTGATTGTAATTATTGATTTCTTTCCATATATGAAGTTACCATATATGTGATGTTATGAATTGATGCTTGTGTATGCTTAAGTATGGTTTGGAAAGGAGAGGTGTCCTTTTGACACTTCTGTCCTTGGACTACTACGGGAATATTATGGGATGTTTCCGGAGATGCCCTTTGGACACCTTCCTAAAACCGTTGGATGACATATCTAGGACTGTCTAGTAGTGTTTGGCTAGGATGTCCCGTTATGTCAGACCCTAATCGGAGGGGTATTGAGACCGAACGACCCGTGGTAGCAATGGGGATTCATGGGCGCTCAAGACCGATAACCAACCCGTGAGAGGACAGGAATCACATTGTGGGGGCCATTTATTGGTAGGGTTGCATATGGATAGACTTGGGCTCACGGGCGCTCAAGACTGGTAACCAACCCGTGAGAGGACGTGAGAGCTTCCCGTTTACCATATGTGGATGACCAATAGGGTTGATGAGTCCGTAGTCAGGGACTATTAGGACTCTAGTGTGAAGGAAACCGGAAAGGATCGTCAGGGACGAGGAATGGACGTATCTGGATCTGACTTGATGTAACTAAGTAGAAGACTTGCATTTGGCTATGACTTAAAGCATGTCTGCCAATAGATACCAGCATATATAGAGTTAGATTCATACATTCATTGTTTGTCTCATACCATATTGCATCTATGTTTGTTTTGTAATCCTGCCATTTATGTTATTATGGATTTAATCGCCCTTACCGAGTTTCTTTGAAACTCATTCCTTTATTGTACAATGTTTGTTAGACTATTCTACTGAGTTCGAATATCATGACGGCTCGTATGAAGAAGCGCAAGGAGAAGAGGCATATCTCCAGGAAGGTGATTGCGGTTACGACAATTACACTGAAGATCCCGCGAGTGGTTATGCTCCGTACGATGCTTAGTCCGACCATAGAGTGGAAGCGCCCTTGTGCCATTTATGAGATTTATACTTATAGGGATATTGTCTATAAGATTGAGAACAATTTAGTTACCTTTTGTACCTGCTATTGGGATTAGATTCTATCCTGTTTATTCTCTTTTTGAACTACTTTTCCGCTGGTTGTAGAGTGGGATTTCGCCTCACTTTACTTATCTGATTTAGACACTCTGATTATATTTAGTACTCTGATTTATATATGATTCATTCTTTCCTTATTTGGATCTATGGTTTATCTTTCGCACTTCGATTATTATTGTTCATGATTATGTTATTGTTTATGTGGGAGGTTGATTACTCGATACCTGATCTTCGGGCTGTGGATCACACTCTCGGGTATGCCAGATAGGGTACCGGCTGGGAGGATGTGACATCTGGGGTATTCGCCGATACGAATATCTAATCTGATGGTGCCCTCTGCTCGGGTTGAGGTTCCTGTAAAACCGTATAAGTGCGTCCCACAGGGGATCAGCATTTTCTCTTCTAGCTGTAATTTCTTGAAAGCTTCTAATGACAAGATATCTGCTGATGACCCTGTATCTACTAGGACTCTATGGACCTCTGTTCCGACCAGAGTGACTTTGATGACAAGAGCATCGTCGTGGGGCGTGTTTACCCCATGTTTATCTTTGGATGAGAAGGTGATCGGTTCTGAAGTGATCTTCTCATCTGGTTTCTCAAGCTCGGCATTCCCCATGTATCGTGCTTTTCTTTTGGCTTGTCTACTTGACTCCTCAGTTGGGCCACCGAACACAGTAAATATTGGTGGTTGTTTTTTATTGTCTCCTCCTTCTCGTGGTTTGGGACTTGTTTTGGCGTCCTTCTCTGCTTGGAGATCTATGCCTCTTCCTACCCCCTTCAATTTGTTTTTTATCAGGTTGGGTAGGTCGGAGGTATTTTGTAAGCTGTCCTTGAGAGATGATCCTATCAATTTCCTCTTTTAGCTGTCGGCAGTCATCTGTCCAGTGTTCGTGATCTTTGTGGAACTCGCAATATTTGCTTTTATCACGATTTCTTGGATGAGAATGTAGCTTTTCGGGCCGCTGGAGAATTCCTCGATCTTTAATTTGCATCAGGATTTCCGATCTCCTCATGGCCGATGACCTTTCCCGCTCAGGTCGACCATCCCTAGTCGGGTCTATGGTCGATCTTCTGATGGGTTGGTATTTTTCTTTGTATGTTCTTGCCTCAGTGGTTGGATGCTCCTTCTTTCGAGATTCAAATGTTTTTGATATCTCTGCTTGCTTGTGGCATCGTTCTCGGAGGTCATCATACGTTTCAGGCATGTCATTCAAAAGTCTCTCAAGTAGGCCTTCATGGCTGAGTCCTTGGTACAAGACGTGGAAGGCTATCTTTTCATCCAGATTTTCAATCTACATGGTCAGATTATTGAATCTCACAAGGAAATCTCTAATGGACTCCGTTCGCCCTTGTTTTACAGCGAACAAGGTTTCTTCTCTCTTTTTGGTTTCTACTCTGCTTTGGAAACACAATAAGAAAGTCTGACCTAGATGGTTGAAACTCTTTATTGTGCCACGAGGCAAAGCTTGGTACCAATCTAACGCTGCTCCAGTCAATGATGCTAGAAAGCTGCGGCACATAGCTGCTTCATTGTGTCTAGAAGTAGACATGACAGACTTATAATGGGTGATGTGATGCTTAGGACACTTCGATCCATCGTATGCCTTGAAGGTCGGGCATTTTAAACCTATTGGCATCTCTGCTTCCGAGACGCTTTTGATGAAAGGATCCTCTTTTAAGACGGCGTATAACTCTTCTTTTCCAAGCTTTAACGCTTTTTTGACTATTTCGTCAAGGTCAGTGATGCGCTTATTCATCTCTTCATCTCGCTTCTTTGAACCATTATGATTCTTTTTGTCCTTCGAAGCTTTTCTGGCTCTATGTTGCTTCCTCGATCTCCATCTTTGTCGATTGGAGGATTCTTTTCTGGAATAACTTCTTTCGAGGTTCGAGATTTTGCCAGCTCTTTTTTAGATTGTTGATGTATCTGGTCGATCACGGGTGGTCGGTCACTCCTGCTCCCTTCTGGACTTTTTTGTTTTTTCTGAGAATCTATGCGAGAAGCAATTACATGTTGCATGGCCATCCTGATCAACTCGCTTAGGTATGAGATTTCTTTTCACATCGCAAATTGTTCTTTTTGAACCTCGACAATTTGATGCATTGTCGCGTATTGACTTGCTTGAGGATCTGAAATTGGAGGATCTTGCTGAATCTAGAGTTCGAGAATTTTCTCCATTCTTGGGAGGTTCGGAACACCCCTCAGGCTGCCTTGGCCGACCTCCTTTTCTCCATCAGACCCATCTTCGATTACCAAACCTGATCTCGTCTTCATAATAGCTTTTTGATCGAGTTTCCCACCAGACGGCGCCAATTGTTGCTGCACAATCCTGCTCATCCCTTTAGCGGTTGAACCTGCACAGATGAGCTCAACCGCGGAGGTCAAGTTTTCACCTCCGACGATCTAGTTAGAAATCCGACTAAGGAAGGCAAGAAAGTAATGAACAATAATAATACGAATAGTGATAGTTCTCTTCAGTGTACATTTCTCTTGTGCTACCTTACCTTTTTATAGATTTTCTATGTATGAGTTCGGACGGGACTCAAACTTTAATCATTGAGTCCTACTCAAACATGAGTGATTGAGTCCTGACTGAATACTGTTTCTTTGGCTAGAATCTTATCCAGATTTACCTTGTTATTCAGCCTTTGTATTTATTCATCCGACCTTGACTTGGTCGATCTAACTTGGTCCGAGCTGGTTGGACTAAGCTCAAACCGAACTGGTTTAGTCGATCTGGTCAAAATGGGCTTAAACCGAACTGGTTCAGGTTTATTTATTCTTTCCTCATCAACCTCAATTCACTACATAAGTACCTAATAAATCGAGATCGAAATTATTCTGCAACTCTTTACATTCTCCCTAGTTGTCAATCTTTCAATCTAGGAAGTCACAATACCATATAGTACACATGACCTAGATTAGCCACAAATCAATTTCAGAACAAAGCTTCAATCAGATATGGATATGAATCACCATATCTGTCTATACACGTTTATGGTACTCTTCACCACTAATGCAACCACAAGACCTCCCCATGGGCTGCTGCATAAGAAAAGCTGTGAGGATGCCCTGTTGATGCTATCGCATGCTGTGACACATGAGCAGGTGAAAGGGCCTAACTTTGATATCTCCAATCTCCTATCAAATGATTCCAAAAAAAACCCACATTATAGTGACAGTGATAGTTAGCCTGGAAAAAGAAGAGTTGCATGTTCAAAAGCAAGATTGTAAGCCAGAAATCCTCAAAGAAAAGCTGTGAGGATGCCCTGTTGATGCCATCGCACGCTGTGACACATGAGCAGGTGAAAGGGCCTAACTTTGATATATCCAATCTCCTATCAAATGATTCACACCCACATTATAGTGGCAATGACAGTAAGCCTGGAAAAAGAAGAGTTGCATGTTCAAAAGCAAGATTTGTAAGCCAGAAATCCTCAATGAGGAACTGTTATCACAGAGCATATAAGGAGCAACGAACCTATTTAGATTGGAAATCCATTACAGGTTACAAAAGAATATTATATCGTAGTCTAGTTCAACTTCTAAGCATTTATCGCCATTACATCGATTAAGAAATTAGCAGTAACACCCAAATATAATCACCACTATAACAGTGAAGATGACTTTCTTTTTTGGTAAACAACAGTGAAGATGACTTGACACACACTACACTTGAATTACACCTGTGAACAAACAGATGCAAGTGAAAACCAGGTTATGGGCAACAAGGAATTAAGACAGAATCCCAGAAGGTTTTTCAAGGGATGAAATTTGGTTGACATATCCTAACCCAACTATAGAAGGAGGTGACCTTCCATATTTAAGTTTTCGCTCTAAAAAACCTCCTCAGACTGATGTAGAACAGAATTACTAATCCAAATAGAACTACCAAAATAAAAACATTCTCTGAATAGAAAGTGAAACAACAGCCCAGTGTTATAATAGAGGATAAATAGATTTTGAACTGAAATTGAAATAGGAACAGAAAAGAGATTAGTTAGTAGATTTCAGATTTCATCAAATAAAATAAAAATCAACATTTGTAGTTCTGTGTGGTTTTCCAAGCAATCAAAATCTAGATAGCAGATAAAGCTGTCCTTACCATAGAAACTTCTCTTGGGGCGTCTCTATCTTGGTTTTCACCCTTTGCCATATCCATAGCTGGTTTTTGTGTGGTAATGAGTTATCATTTCGGTTTGGGTATCTGTGTGTGCACCAAAAAGATACGGATTTTCATGCCTTCCAAGCTTATCCAAGTCAACAAGCTTGCAGGCAATTCCCTCCAAAAGCTGCGATCTCATCTCCACAGTGGTGGTGGTAGTGCTGGACTGAAGTGAAAATTGGAGGCAACTGGGAGCAGAAATATGGGTTGTTCCAGCAACAAGGGTGGGGGCACGGAGGATGGGTTGCACCAACAGCAGGGATAGGGCCAGAGTTGCAGGAAGAGGGGTTGCAGGAGACAGAAGATAGTAAAAGAAAGGATTTTGGGTATTATATTCGATAGCTACCATTAGGCACAGATCACGTTTTGAACAGAAGTCAATTAAGGGAATCCTTCAATTATTTATGAGTCTTATTTCTGGTTATTACTTAACAGGCAAATAAACAGCAAATTAAGTTTCAGAAACCTCCCACTAGCAGAATTGCATATGCTTACAATAAGTGAACTGATCTCCGAGAACACAAGTTTTGATATCAGCCTCAAAAAAATAACTAGGGTTTCCTAGGGTCTCAAAACACCCCAAAAGTTGATCCCACTCCTGACATAGGGTAGAAAGATGATGTATAATCACGAAAAATAGGTAACACAACAGTAACCTACCTAGGTTAGCTTGACATTATCAAATCAATTCACCATCTAACAACAAATCATTCAATCAATAGCTGGAATAAACCATCTTTAACACAAGGTAATCCAACAGCCAGATTAAACAGACCAATAAAAGCATAGAAAATAGCAACAAACAACAGAAAACGGCAAACCCATATAGCTCCTATAGGCAGGCCTGCTTCGTGGAACTTCAGGTCAATAGTAGGACCGTAATAGACATTTAAGTTCTTAAAGACTCAATCCGATGACTGGATTAGCAGCACGAGAAAACCAGCAAGTCTGATTCTGTAATAGTAACCAACAGTGCACACCAACCCGTCAGGCAGAATGCTGTGAAATTCCAATCGGCTAAAAGGTATTAAATACTCCAGAAAAGGCCTACGCTATTTTTCCAACTTTAGCCCATGGTTCTTCCAGCTCAGTTAGGTCTTTGTAGATTGTCCAGTCACAGCTTCGGCTTCCATAGCTGCTGTTCCAGTTCTTGCCTTGCCTCTGTAATTGCTGTTCCAGCAACAAAAATGGTCCTTACAGCTTACTTTCAGCAGTCACTGTTAGTGCTTTTTCTCTAGATTTTTCACCTTTTTTTTCTCTTCCTTCAGATTCTTGCAACCTCAAAGCTATAGTTTAAACAGAAGGTCAGACCTGAGAATACATGTACACCATTACCCCTGGCCATGTAAGCTATGAACATAGATCAAAAGCTTATGCAGGCAGTAGTACAAAGGAGCATACGATATAGCTTCAATGGTCCTAATCAACCACAGCACAGCAGTACTAACATGGATTAAGGTTGATTACATACCTCAGTTTCTGAACCAGAAAGATAATATGAAAAACAAAGAGGGATCTGCTCTTCACCAACAGCCCTGGTGAGTTACACCAGCTACTATGGTCTCTCACCCCATGACTGTCTCCAACAACAAACACTAGGAATTTCAATCTTCTAAAATAATAACTGCCGACCATGCACAAAATAGAAACAATTAATAATACTTTTCTACTAAAAACGCCTACCCCTCGCCATGCAAAGCATGAACTGAAAGTGATGCCTAAACCTGGCCCATTATAATGGACCAAAAAATGGCCCTAAAGGTCTGGCTTGCTGACTGGTTGAGGCTCGATTGGTTCCTCTTCCTCCTCAATCATTATATCCTCATTCTATTCTTTTTATAATATTTTAAGGCCTATAATCTCCCCCCCCCCCCCCCATTAGATGGAAATGGAATACAAAATTGATGTCGTTTGAAATTAAATTCACTAGCTCTCTCTCTGATGAGGTATGGAAGTATGGTGGGCTGAAACATAAGAACACTAACCAACAGAAACAGAACACAGCAATTATAGATCACAACACACATTTGGAATGACTGGAACTCTCAAACAACTATATGGCAGTGATTAACTGGTAAAAATTATCAAAGTTAACAATTGGTTGGAGAGAACTTATGAGGACAGAATACTAAACCACAAAAACAGCAAGCTAGTGAGCTAGATAGACTAACTCATAAACCCCAGCCATCTTATTGACTTGGATAGAATGGAGGAAATGTAACATAGTTTACTCTGAGCTCAAATTCATGACTTTCCATCAAATTGATTAAACACATTTGAAAATAACCAATGGACAACCAGCGCAAGGAAATCCATTCTGAAGTTCTCTTATCCAGTGAAATAGTACTTCGTGCTAGTTCAGTAGATAAGATGTGCTCCAGCTAACTCAAGAATGTGATGGCAGTGAAAGACAACTTTAGACATGTTTACCTAACTGAAGTTGTCTGTCTTTGTTTATTTTCTTTTATTTTGTTATGCTATTAGAAGGGGTCCTAATTAATTACACAATCCCAACTAGTCTTTTATTTTCAGTTACAGCAGTCTAATCTAACAAGTGTTGGGTATGGCTCATGCTTCACATTCTATTGCCAATGGCCTTTCCCCCGACGCACAGGGCCAGTGGAGGCCTTATATCACTTTGGGCCTCAGGGTTTCCTTTGCAGTTTAGGTTTGGACCCATGAATAGCTACTGTGACTTGGGGTTTCTGAGCCTATATATATTCTCTTGTAACATAACATTTGTAACGAGTTGTTGAGAGCAAAATATAGTAAAAACCTAAAATAGCCCTACATTGGGGTGAATTAGGATAAATCTGTGTGTTTTCATTCTTGCTTTTACTTGATTGTGTGTGATTGATTGTCCTAATCCCAACAATTAGGAGTCCAACATCAGTCTAGTTTGGGTCTCCTAGATAGTTATATGGAATCTTGGTAAAGGCTATAAATTCACATGCCCACAGCTGTAACAATCAGTTTTGATGAATGAAGTATGAAGAATTTACAGCCAAGGAAATATCAAGAAGGATCCTTTTAAGGAGGACCTTGCAGTTGTCCAAGAGAGTTTTCTTGAAGTCTGCATCTACCCTGTTCACTCCAGCAAGCAATTCCAGCCCTCTTCTTCGTCAAGAACCTACAAACCAGTAAGTTAAAACCATTCCCCAACCCCAGCCCTAATTCCTTTTCCTTCTACTCACCTCCCTCTACCCTGTGCAGCCATTTTCTGGAATCCCAGATCAAGAAACCATCGAGATCCTTGCTGTCCCTATTCCCAGTCCAAGAATTCAACCTAATTCAGCTCCCTTGGACCACTCAAACCCTTCGACCAGCAGTACCAGCTCCTCCCTCACCTTCGAAACCCCAGAAACAGCCCCCAAGTATTGCACAACCAAGAAAAGAGAAGAAAGAAAGAGAGAAAGAAAGGTTGAGTAAGAAACCTCCCCACCCTTGCCAAAAGCTTTCCTTAGCCCCATTCCTTTTAACTTTGAACCCTATTCCAGACCCATTCAAATTTGACAAACCCTCAACTCTTTTTCCTCCTCCTCAACCCATCTAGGTTTTTGTTAACCCAAACTTTTGCTAAACCTTAGACAACCCAAAATCAACCTAATTAGAGATTGTCATTTTGCCAAGACCAATAAAACCTTCCCACCCCATTCCCAAAACCCTAGAAGTATCCTTAAGAGTAAAGGTATTATACCATAATGAATCCCATCCTCCTTGGTTACATCACAAAGATAGTAGAATAGAAGAAAAGTAGAGGAGGATATGAGCAACAGGTATCAGTTATCACCACTAAGGGGGCTTCTAAACCTTTAAAAACCCTCCTTCCCAGGATTCACCACCTAGGTTGTGAGTTGTGACTGAAGACCACAGTTCACCATCAATAATAGCACCTAGGAAGGCACTGGGGAGGTTAGCAATGTAAGGCACCCAGACACCTAGGAGTTGCAAGACTACTGTCTCACGGAGAGAATACCAGCCCAAAATTTGCGGGCTCCTGTTGACATAGTTCAAAAAATCAAGAAGGGCAATAGTAGACCAGGCCACTAAACGGGACCACGAATGGACTATAGGATTTTTTGGGTGCCCAATCGATTTATTGTGCAGGGGCTTTAAATTTTTCAGTTTACTACTATAATGGGAAAATTGACAAGCCCAAAATATCAGGGATATGACTCCTTTGCACAAGTAAATGGTCAGTTTTGTTTAGTTTTAATTTTGTAACATTTTAGAATAGTATTTATTCTGAAGGGAGCATAGAGTTGTCTCCCTACCATGGATATGATTCCTAGTTGGTGATGTAGCCTTGGTTGGGCAGGCCAGTCAAGAACCACTTCTTCCAAGATTTTAAGAACAGAACCACCAACACGGTTTCAGTTGACTTTGAAAAGAGAAGAACGGGGGAAAGAAGGGGGGGGGGGCGGAAGGGGACTGATCATATTTAGCATTTTGATGGGGCTATAACTTGTACCAAGGGGATAAGTATAGGGTGCATGTGGTCAGAATTTTGGAGGCTTCTAATGGTTGGTTTGCACTGGACTAAGTTAGAATATGGTTTCTTGGAGAAACCAAAAGTTTAAGAAAGGGTGTGGATCCATGGCTTTTGATAGACTGATGGAAATGGAGCTTTACGGGAACAACGTACAGGCCTAGGGGAGGTTTTGGTCTAAATTCCAATGAATTCTGATGGTTGGATATAAAACCCTAAATTCTGAGATAGTTGAGAAGTTTTAGGGATGGAGGGTCAAAGACGTCTGGTTGAAGAAATCAGGTGCTTTGGTTAGGGCCAAGGGGATGTGATGTAGGGAAGATATTCCCTTCAGAGGAGGCCTAAATTTGATCGGCAGGTTATAAGAAATCAGTAATAGCAGGTTTAAGACGGATAGATTCTTACGGAGAGGTTTAATATCTGTCAAGGCTATATCCCACAGCAGGAATGTATTAACGAAGTGGGGAATGAATGACTTTGATCTCCTACCTGGGCTCAACTTCCATAGTTTCACCAGCTTGGCAAATCAAATGCTGGCAGTCCTACAGCCAGAGAAAGAGACAGGGTTCAAAATCACAACTACGATGGATTCTCAACTCCATTAACAGTCTTCTCCAACAGAAACCCAATGAACAGCTCCAAAGATTTACAATCCCCTGATGAGACTCCAATAGAGGCATGGAATAAATTTCCATCGAAACTTCGACCGAAATGCCTGCATTTTTTCAAAATGAAACAAGATGCAGGCTTTTTCGCAGTAGTAGTATATTTCGACCGAAATTTCCGAGGTTTCGACCATTTCAGAGGTTTCAACTTGTTTTTCCTCAATTTTTGTTGATTTCTATTCCATTTTCTCCTAATTTCCACGACTCATTTGCCTTTAAACACCATTTTTGCTCATTTTTGCCTCAAAACATCTCCTAAGCCACAATAGCTACAAAAGAAACTCTAACAGCAATAAAATCTGAAGCATGAGCCATATCCAACAGTTTCAAACTTCCTTTTTTTTTATTTTTGCTTTGTTTATGCCTTAAATGATTTTGTATTGCCTTGAAATTAATATATGTTTAGCCTAAGACTATGATCTATAATAGTGTTTTGTTAAACTTATTTTTTATTATTTGCTACATTTTTTTATTTTAATATTATAATAATTATTTTCTAAATTGTGTTTTGAAAAAATACATATGTATATATGATATATGGCTTCAACTTAATATATGTGAGAGACCATCACTTGATCTAGTTTCTTTTGTTGACTTGTTATATATGTAACTATTCTATCAAATAATTCACGTATGCTGATGATTTTATGCTTATATGCAATCAAGTTTGTACTTATCGGAACCAGTCATTTGTTAGTATACGTGCAGGATAAATTTTCCATGGTTTTTTTGGGCAAAATATTAATTTCATTGTGTTTATTATGCTTCAAATAAGTAGGACACAAGAAATCAGATGAAATGAACGTCATATGAGGGCCGAAATCTAGGGTCAAATTTTCAAAAGAAATCATATGTTTCGACCAAATTTTCAGCCTTTTCTTGGGTCGAAGTCCTAGTTTCGACTGAAATTTGTTCCTTTTTAAGAGCCTAACAAACTTGACTCCAAATGGAAATAGAACTCTTTATCTAATAGCTAACTAGGTAGCTTGGATAAAATAAGCTTCCTATCTTCTATGGGACTCGGTAACTAATTAGAAACAAACTAAAAGACCACCCATAAGTGTAGTCTAAGAAACCCTAAACTATTGGGGGGGGGGGGGGAAGGGAAGGGGGTTGGGGGTGGGCTCATGTGACTCAAGTGATAAAACAAACCAACTGAACCACAGAGAAATCACAAAAGCAGAAAAAATGATAAGTAATTAAGCCATATCTTCTATGCAGCCCTTGAACTCCTGTTTCAGGATCACAAAGGAGGCCCACTACAGGGTTAACCCATGTAATCAAAGGCCCATGACATAGCTATTACACCCCTAGGCTTATTCCACTAAAAAGAAGCCCAAATTGATTATGGGATCTATATCAACTCTCCCTATCTAAAAGAATCATCCTCGAATTTGATCGTGACATGAGGGGCAAAACGTGTGGATTGCAACTCGAACTGCCCCAGATTACTTGCAAGCAAGAAATGCTACTGATGAAGTCCTCAATCATGGGGGCTTTCTCCCCATACAACCATTGGCATCATGAAAAACTCCATATCCACATGTTCAAAATCAGTAGCCATGTACATCACATCAGTTGTATCATTATCTTAACTAGGTCTGGATAAAGCTTTGTAGTCGAAATTCAGCCTTGTGTTCCAACATAGCACCTTGAGCATCAATATTCTCTGCTGAAACAGCACCCTGAGTGCCAATACCTCTTGGAGAGTGTTATTGGTCACCGCTTTGTCTTCCACAATTTCCACTGCACTCTCATTACTGCAGGCCTGTAGTGGGGAACTTTCAATCGCTTCACCATCATCAGGAGCAGCTTGATTGTTAAGGAGTTGAGCTCAAGCTCTTCCACTTTGCCACTGTAATCTGCTGTGACCACTTCCATGGTTTAATATCTCGGTGTCAAACCAGATCTAGGCCAGCCAAAAACCAAGATCTCAGACGAGATCTGGTAAAATTCCTGCTCAAGTCGAGCGAACTCGATGACCCATCTCGGTAGGTTTTAGGGTTTAGGTTGGTCTGAGTTTTGGTATGCAGCCTATTTTAGGCCTTCTAAACACAATGGTGACCTCACATTTGTGAGAAAACAAGTGCATATATGAGTTCTAACTCAATCCTAACTTGAAACCAAAATGTTGAAGGAATGAACATGCAAACTTATAAAACATGGTGACCTCACATTTGTGAGAAAACAAGAGTATATATGAGTTCCAACTCAATCCTACTTGAAACCAAAATGTTGAAGGATTAAGGAATGAACATGCAAACTTATAAAACATGAATCACAAAACATTATTTGATAAAAAAGAACACAAAGCTTTAAAGCAAAATGATATGTCAAATATGTTCAGTTGTTCACAATTCCACATTATGACATTACAACATCAATGTACTCATACAAGTTACCATGAGAGTACAAAAGTGAAATGAAATCAATGAGACTTAATTTTAATTTCTTACAAGTATATCTTTTTAATTCCAAAATTCAAAAATAAATTAATAACACAAAAACAATCTTGGTTCCATGAAACTGTAGATTGGACAAAGATATTCACATACAAACACAAAATGTAGAACATATTCTTTTGAAAGGGAAAAAAAATTGAAATTAGGAAACAAAAACTCACCTTCCTTGAAGAATGGCTTCAAAATCAATTAATCCTTGTCGATTACTTGTTCTAAATGACCTAAATGGAGTGTTGATTCAATGTAGGGGGAAGATTTTAGCAATTTCCCAGCAAATAATTCAGCCAAAATGGAAGAACAAGCAGAGGTCAAGAGGAGGTCACGAGGAGCCAAGATCTCTTCTTGACTTGATGAGATATGTCGTCTCAACTCGACGAGAGGGGTTATTCGAAGGGCAAACTCGACCAAGATCCCAGTCAGACCGAGATATCAACTCGAACAACATCCCAATCAAACCGAGGTCACAGGCAAGATTTAGAACTTCCTGGTTTTTGCAGGCCATCTTGTCTCGACTTTTCAACCTATCGAGAACTCGATCGAGACCCAAATCATGACTACTTCAACTGATTTGTGCACTCTCTTTAGAATAGTCTGGATCACTGCGAAATCAAAGCCTGATCACATTGGCGACAGCACCTTTTGCAGCTGGTAGCTTATTGCAACAGCCTAACCAGATGCAATCTTACACATAACTGCAGCCTGCCCAGCAGCAAGGTTCTGGATAAATGTCTTTTAAATCTGATATACCTTCAGTTGAGTGAGAGACACCAAGATTTTTAACAGAAGCAGCTCAAAGATATGGGATTAGGGCAGTATAATTTAAAAATTAAAACTACCCCTATTCAAGGATCTCTCTTCTAGAAACATTATATTAGATAATAGTGATAAAAAGGAAAGTGTTCTTAACTATATAACAAAATCTAGCCCAATCTCTTCAAAGCAAAAGAAAAAAACTAACTAAAAATCTAACTTATAACAATAGAAATAGAAGCTTTGAAAACTAAAAGCTTACATAAAAGAGCAACTAAACCAACTCACCAATGCTTAGAAAACTAAAAGCTTACATAAAAGAGCAACTAAACTAAATCACCAAATAGATCTTCCTTCTCTTGCCATATTTTTTACAGGACCACTAGGTCTATGTGAAATTGTGAATTGTAACAGCATGAGCAGTAAAAGTGTCAACTTTATTCTTTCCGAATTCCTTTTTGATCCTTTCTTCTTCACGCTAGGATTTACACTTCTGGAACTGCTAAAACATACATTAAAGATCAGCATTAGATATGATCGAAATCCACCACAGGCTTGCTAGAAATCCATTATGAATCCACAAGGTGAGATAATGGAAACATTTATTCACTAATCAAGTTCATTCTCTATCTATAGACTAATAAAGCCAGTTAAGACTTGGGATGGGAACTCTAATACTATCGCAACATCTGTAACAGAAGTCAAACTAAACTCCTAGTGGAAATAAAACTTTAAACATAGAAATAATGTGAAATAAACAAAAGCCATCCTGGCTTCATATGGAAACTCAAAAAGAAATAGAAAGACAGGCTCTTGAAGGACCCAATGGCTAGGCTCACTATCCCTCTTTTTGCCCTAATTATTCTTCATATGGCTAGAACATGCTAGACTTCATAAATATGCAATTGCAGGATACAATACAACTGCTTCTCCCTCTCTTATTTTTCTTATCACAATTTTAGTATTATGGAAGCCTAGACATAGCTGCTCAAGAGTCCAGACACCTAGCCACCAAGTAGTAAGAATTGCAAAATACAAGCAATTTCTCCTAAATTGTCCACTCACCTACCACCAAGTAACCAAAAATTACCCAGTTGCTTTGACATCCATGATTTGGATCACCAAAATATTTCACCCTAACAGGGAGAAAATAAACCCACATCAAAATGCAATTAGCACAAGAAACAGGAGAAACTTAAAACTAACAGTAACATGCATAACAAAATTGGCTCAACAAAACAAAAAGCAAGGAACCAAAATAACAAAATCCTAAGGTTCTCTCTAAAAATCCAACAAAAACAATTCCTATTTTATCTCTTTGCAAGCTAAAAATGGGGCCCACCAAATATGAAGAATTATCTCTTCGGTTATTGTTCACATTACTGTAGCATAAACAGTAGCTTCTGGTTGTACTACATCAATTTCTCCCTCACTTAAAAAAAAATCATACTCGAGATTCAGAGAAAAAAATCTGCCTCACGATCGGCACCACAAAAAAAGGGGGATTTTATAGGTTGCTGCAGTATTTTTCAGTCACATTCACTACAAAAAGAAATTAAGGGAAAGCAAAAAGGAGGGTGAAAGAGATATAAGAGATAGAAAGATATCAGGGAGGGGAAGAACAGTAGGGAAGAGAAACAAGAAGGTTGAACAGACCATGAGATAGAAAAGAGACTTACCCAGGTTTGCGCTTTGATGCTAATTAATGGGGGACAAAATAAGAGAAGACGAAGGATAAAAGAAGATAGGGGAAGAAGGGGAAATCTTATAAGAACTAGTCTTGAAGGGGAAGAGGGAGAAGAACACTCAAAAGAAGAACAAGAAGAGGAGCAGAGAAAGAAGGGGGTGAGGGGGGCTGCAAATGCACACAGCTCAAGCTTTATGTCGTTTTTTTCTATTCCATCCTCAAAGCTAAAGAAACATTCTTCAATATGAAAACAACTATAGTAGGACTTCTTGGTAATTTAAAACTAGAAAAAACACTGATCGTACTAGGACTCTTAGGAATTTAAAACTAACTAAAAAAAACTGATCCTAGATATCCTATCTAAATTAAAATCTAATTGCATAATTGTACCAATAAATAAGTAACAAAGTCTTAAATTATCTCTAAAAATCCCACAAAAACAGTTTCTATTTTATCTCCCTGCAAGCTGGACTTGGGGCCCACCAAATTTGAATCTATCTCCTTGCAAGCTGGACTTGGGGCCTACCAAATATAAAGAATTATCTCTTAGGTTACTGTTCATGTTACTGTAGCATACAAAGTGACTTCCAGTGGTGCTGCATAACAATGGCTGAGTAGATCGTAGACCAGTCTCTGCGAGTGGTTAAGCAGTTCTAAGACCAGCCTATGCTTAACTGATCTAGGCCATGAGCAACATCAGAGGAATGGCCAACTTAGGTAGGAGCAATGTGTGTTCTCAGTCTAATGGTCAATGTGCTCAATTCCCACAATCTCTTAAAAATGATGCTTAGCTCCTTCAACTAGGCTGTCAAATAGCCCACTCAAAAACTGATGTGATATACTTCAGATGTCCACATGATGAACAATACAACTGTTTAAATTCAGAAAACAATCTTCAGTCCTCCACAAAGAATTTCTTTTGCATGTCTACATGATGATAATACAACTATATGTAAAATCAGAAAACCATCTTCAGGTCCTCCACAAATAGATGACTATTTCCCACCTATGTCCAGAATTGTACATCAATTTTTTTTAACATCAGTTGGAAAGTTATCTCCACCAGGGTCTTGTCTATACGTACCATCAAGTCACTAAAAAGTAACACAGACACACCTAACAAACAATTGTAAGATATTAAAACGACAACATAAGAAGGGGCAACAAAAAAGGTGGATAAATTTCACACCCTAAAGCAGATATCTACATTTCACATCACCAAGAAACAAGAATCTTGTTACAAACTGCCTGTTTTAGGGATCTGTACATGATAGCCCTTGATATCCAGCAGAACAGATATCCGGATAATCATTTTGACCTCATTCTATTAACCAAAGTAATTTTTTTCTCTAAATTGTAAAATGCTAGGGCATAGTTGTCACATTGCCCATTCATCACCCAAGCACCTTGGATGCCTTCATTGATTACGTGGATGTCTTGTCGGTGTTGCCTTGCATCCAGCCCCCCCCCCCCTCTTCTTCCCTTCTTTTCAGTACAGATGCCATGACAACCATGTCTTAAGGGCACCCCTATCCCAAAGGATGTTTCTTGCTAGTGAATTCATGCAGAATAAACAAAGAAACTTCAGGAGAAAACTTAATCAGGAGACTTATCCAACATTAAACTATGTTCTAAAATCCTTATATCAAATTGGCCTCCCAAATGTTGAAATATCACCCGTGACGTGATGCATCACAGACCTCAAGTTGCTCATACTGTCTTTGACTCTTTATCCTTTCTTTTTCTACTTGCAATGACCACCAGCATACCATTTTCATTATACAACTGATAAAAATGATGCAGTACGTAACTCAGACACAAGTATTCTGTGCGTCATAAATGTTGTTATGCATTTAATATCAATAACCAGGGGGGTATCAATTCTTCAGCCCTGATTGGTATTGGTTGGTTTGGCTCAAGACCCAACCTTAAAGGCAAGGCTAATGGCAACTAGTCTCCAGGAATCCAATCAGAAACTGTTACTAACCACTTGGTCTTGCCTTTACCTTACATTCTGACCACTGTCAACCCATACTGTGTCTGGACTTATTTTGGTTGGACCAGAACCAGCCCATTATTTCCAATGCATCAAAACCCCAGGCTTTTGACACCAGGCAACTTACCAAGTGGTAACTCATGTCTCAGGCCCAAAAGGTCCCTAGTCTTGGTTGATAGGCCAGGCTTCAGTTTGGCATCCCTATTAAAATTAACAATGACAAAAAAATCCAATCTCCCCCCCCCCCCAAAAAAAATTAAATTTGATGCCATGAATCCGTACTAACATGTTGCAAAAGACTTCAATATTAGATAAACAAAGATAGTAACTTTGGGTAAACGATAAACAAAGATGGTAATAGCCTAACACAAAGGATCAAGCTTAAAGTAACAGATATATTGAATCAAATATCATTCCTACTGCATCAACACAGTATTTACATTCTACATCTAAGAAAACCGAGAAGTCAAAGGGTTCAAGAGAACATGGCTCTTATTGTTACATCGAAAATATTGGGAAAGTAATGGCCGGAAGGCCACATGCATAAGTACGCATAAGTAGAGAACTTATGGAGTAAGTTAACATGATCATGCCACATCCTTTCCCTTTTGTACCCCTCTAGCGCCTTCTACTGTGTCTTTTACTCTTCTTCCTGCTGCTCCTATCATCAGAATCTGAGTCCGAAGCTGAATCAGAATCTGAGGAATCAGAAGATGAGCTGTACTTCTTGTGTCTCCTCCTCTGTTTTCTCTTCCTTCTCCTCCTCCGTTTTTCTGCAGAATCCGACGAGGAGCTGTAGCTCAGGCTGCTCTCATCTGAAGAATATTCTGAGCCTGTTACTGACGAAGTTCCACTATCAGTCTCAAAAACAGAAGCCTCACTCCTTTCACTCCCTGAGTCAGTATCAGATTGGTGCTTCCTCTTGCTTTTCTTGCTATGCTTTTGACTCTTCTCAACCTTCTGAATGTCGGGGTTATCCAACTCATACGAGACAGAAAGCTTCATTTTCAACTTCGGGTTTTTAAGTTGTTGTGTCCGAGAAGGTCTTGAAATGTAAACCCGTTCATTTTTGCATTCATACGTCCAATGGCCAGTCTGGAAACATTTCTGGCATTGTGAAGACGTGCCACCAAGTGATGGAATGGAGGACTTAAGGTCCTTCCTCTCACCCAATCTGACTGCCTTCTCAGTACTCATCAGGTACATCTGGCGCTTTGCTTCTTTGCGCTCCTGCCATCGGCTTGGCCCTTCTTCCTTCTGCCCATATGCATTTACGTTTCGAGCAGCAGCTGCAGCTGCACGTTCTGCCTGAGCACGGCTAAGACCCTTGGCTGCCGTCAAAGCAGCAGCCTTAATTCTCTCAGCTGCAGCCTGAGCTTTTTCCTCTTTCTTACTCGACATTTTCTCAAAAAAACGATATGAGCGAAGATTTTACCCTTCGAAGAAAGCCCAGCAAAAAAGAAAATGAATAAAAATAAAAACCCAATTAAAGGACAAGCTCTTCCCTGTTTCTTCAAAGCTCAAGAATTTGACTCCTAAATTCCCATATCAACATAAGCAATTTTCTGCAAAGAAAACAAAACCTTGTCAAAAAGTCAACCAAAATTCTACAAGCTGGTAGGAAAAGGCAAGAAATAAGCGTAAAACCAAAATTCAATTCGAAAATTTCCCATCTATCCAAAAGAACAGAAGATTCCAGCCCTGAAGTCCATTCGAACGAGTATCTCAATTCTTGATTGGAAAACAAACCCATCCAACTCCAGCACCCGACAAAATGAGCATAATATATGGATCCTAAGCTACAACTTTAGAAATCAAGCTCGGAAAATAGGTTTTGTCTATCAATCATCTTATCGAGTACTTCGAAAGCCAAAACCCTAAAACTAGATCTCAAGACTGATTCTTAAATTCGACTACTGAAAAGATTTAGAGAGGAGAAGAAATCATGTAAAAGGAATCCTAATTTGTAATAGATAAGAAGATACCTGCGGAAGTTGGATATTCTTGAGATGATCACCAGAACTGTGCAAAACCCTAGAACTGAAAGAAAGGCCGGTGAGTTCTTAATAGACCCTTTCTGATCAATTCACTTTTTAGGGTGAGGTCGTGAACGCGGTCCAGTGCGATTTTGGTTTGGAATGAAGCAGTGTTCCTAGTAAGTGCGCAACGGAAAGATCCAAAACTTATATTAATAATATTTTGTTCAGGTGATATATTAAAAACAAAGAAGAAAATTATAATAAAGATTAATTTAGGGCCTGTTTGGTTATGCGAATCCAGAGATTTCAGAAAGGATTCACAAATGGGAGATTTTTACTTGTTTGGTTGCGTGAATCTCTAGATTCATGAAATCTAGAGATTCACATTTTTACACTAAAAATGTAAATCTGTAGATTTATGGGTATGAGGTGAAATCCAGAGATTTCATCCATACTATCAAAACGTTAAAGATTTGAACCATAAGACTCAAGTAACCAAACTGCTTACCACTTGGACCAACCCCCCGTTGGTGAAAATTATATTTTTTTAATATGATCTATTTGGAGGTAATGGACATCCATAAATAAATATTATTTATAACACTCCCCCTTGAATGTCCATTAATAGATAATGTATCTCGTAAAACCTTACTAAGAAAAAAATATTGTGGGAAAAAATCTTAATGAAGAAAAAAGATTATACATATCTAAATAATACATAGTGATAGCATCTACCTCATTAAAAACCTTAACAGAAAAACCTAATGGGACAAAATCTTGGTGAAGGTAAAAATAGTAGAACACGTATTTTCTCCATCTGATAATAACATTATTGAATATCTTTGAGTATGCACATTCCAATATGATATACCAACTTCTCAAAATTTGAAGTAAACAATGACTTAGTAAATAAAACTGCCAATATCACTTGAACGAATTCAATAAACATCGATTTCAATATTTTGTTGAAGATCATGAGTAAAGAAAAATTTCGTGAAATATGTTTCGTTCTATCTCCTTTGATGTATCATCCTTTTAATTGAACTATGCATGCAATATTATCTTTATATAATATTATTGAAACTTTTTTTTGTAGAAGATCGCATGTTTCCTGAATGTATTTATCATTGATCTTAACCAAATATATTGTCGACTTACTTCATGGATCATTATTATATCTGCATGATTTGAAGAAGTGACAGATATAGTTTGTTTTGTTGAAAACCATGAAATAGCTAACATTCACTTATGAAATAGCTTATTTGAAATATAGTTTTATGTAAATCAGATAAATATTCTGCAACTGCATAACAAGTAAGTTGATATCTACATTTATAAAATAATGTCATATCAATAATTCCTCGAAAGTATTGAAATATATGTTTAACAACATTCTAGTATCTTCGTGTTGGAAAATAGATAAATCTTGTTAATACACTTATAGAAAATGTTAAATTTGATTGTGTATTATTAACAAGATATATTAATGTCCTAATTACATTAAGATATGATACTTCAGGACCAATAAATTCTTCATTGTTTTATTAGGGTCGAAATGAATATTTATCTATGTCAAACGATCTCACAACCATCGGGGTACTCAATGAATGTGTTTTATTTATGTAAAATCCCTTCAAAACTCTCTATCGAAGTTGATTGATAAATGAATATTCTATTCGTCAAATGATCAATTTACAAGCTTAGACAAAATTTTGTCTTTCCATAGCTTTCATTTTAACTTTCTTTAAATAATCTATTGCTTTTGGTAGCTCTTCAGGAGTTTTAATAATATTTAAGTCATCAACATATGCACTTAGTATAATAAAATTAGATCTATATTCTTTAATAAAGCCACAATAATAATTTGGATAATTTTTATATTCTTTATTTAGTAAATATCAGCTAAGAAGATTATACCATATATGTCATGATCATCTTTAAAGCCTTATTGAACAAACTTCGTAGGAATTTTTATGTGCTTCAGTCATTTTGAATCCTTTAGGGATTTTCATATAAATTTCAAACTCGAGTGAGCCATATAAATAGATTGTAATAATATCCATTAAACATATGTCAAAATTTTAATATACTGTCAAACTAATAAGATATCTGAAGGTAATTACATCAACCACAAGAGAACATGTTTCCATATAATCAATACCAGGCCTTTGCGAAAAATTTTGTGCCATAATTCATGCTTTATAAATTATGATTTCATATTTTTTTATTTTTTATTTTTGCACGAAGACTCATTTTTACCCCCATTGGCTTTATATTTTCAGATGTTTGGACTACATGTTCAAAAACTTTATTTTTTTTCAACTAATTCAATTCTTTTTGAATTGCGTTTTTTCATTTTGATCAATCATTCCTTCATTTACATTCATCAACAAATTTATGTTCAAGATCCTCGTCTTTTTGCATTATTTCAACAGTAGCATAATATGCAAAAATGTTGTCGACAACGTTATCTTTTCGATTCCATCCTTTTGCTACAGTGTCATAATTAATCGATATTTCTTCATTATTTTTAGGTACCTGAACTTCTTCTGTGTTTTTATAGAAAGTTATGTCTTTAGGATTTTTATAATCAATTATTTCTATATATGACCAGTTTGATCATTTTATTTTTCTAGGATTTTATCATTAGAACTAATTGATATTCCACGTTATAAACGTGGTTTAATTTCATTTGCATTGATAGATTGTCCTATCGGGATATTAACCCAAATTGGAGCATTTGCAGCTGGAATATAAGATTTAGTAACTCTTGGCAGGTCAACAAATTTGACAGTTAATTCATACTATTTTGTAATTGCATTATCTTTTGAACTTCAGGTTCACATTGCTTAGTGCGAGGATCTAAATGAGATAGTGATAATATATTCCAATCAATCTCTTTTTTCAACTATTTATTCTCTTCCTCTTATGTTGGAAAAACTAATTCATCAAAATGATAGTCAGCAAGTGTTGCTTTAAATAAATCTTCAATTATTAGCAAGATATTGAATTATATAAGGGGATTCATATCCAACATATATTCCAACTTTATTTGGGGACTCATCTGTGTGCATTGTAGTGGAGTAATTAGAACATAAGTTGCACATCCAAAAATTTTAAGATGAGAAATATTTAGCTTTTGACCATAAACCAATTGTAATGGGGAGAATTTATAATAATTTGTTGGTCTGATGCGTACAAATGATGCTGTAATAACAAATCTCCATGTCGACCCGGGACTTTATTCTCATAAACAATGGTTTAGCTATTAATTGGAGACACTTAATAAATAATTTTACCAAAACATTTTAGATATAAACATGAGCAACATGTTATTCAACTATGATCTCAGTTGTTAAAGCTTGAGATGTTAATTCACCAGCATTATCAAGACAAACTGTCTTTATCTTATAATCCATAACTTGTGCTCTTAATCTAATTATTTGTGTCACATCCCCTCAACCAATACCCTAACTGCGATACCCGGAGGTGTGATCCACAAATCCCATGGTCAAATTTAGGGCGATCATATACCCACATTGCACAATAACATAATCACAAGCAAAGAATAATCAATGTTCAGATATATTAAGAAACTAATCAAAGAATGATCTCAAAGTATATCTCAAAGTATAATTAGAGTGCGAAATAAAATGATACCAATCAAAGAATAACCATAGAGTATAGTGGAAAATAACTCTATAGGTCAAATGCGGAAGAGTAGATTAAAACTCTGAAGTAACTCTAAGCTATTACAACTGAATAAAAGTAAAAAAGAATAAAGACTATTGAGTCAAAAATCAATCTACGTCTAATTATACATCTCTTTCAACTCAAATAAAGTATGATGGTGTTCGTAGATTCTCGTATCCAAAAACAGAACGCACTAGCTCCAAGATAGGACTAATCCTGGTACGCTTCATAGTCACACAAGGAATCTTCACCGTTATTTTTGTAACAGCCAACACCTTGCATAGAGTACCGGTCACTCGTCGTGGCTTCGTAGTCTTGGTTCTCGAAGTCATCGGTACCTGCAACAGAATCTAAAAACATATTCCTCGAAGGGTGAGCTCAACATAACTTAGCAAGTAGTTCAATCACAATAAACAACTACAAGCAATTCAGAAACAAATATGATGCAATAATATGAGACAATGAATGCAAATATGCTTCTACCTTTACATATGCTGGTCTTTAGTGGCAGACACACATTAAGATAAAACACCATACTCTTTTGGGTAGGTCTCAGTCACTCTTCCCTCACGGCTCTGAAGCACGTCTTTTGGGTTATCCGCGGTAATTGGGTCCTGCATCCATCTCGGACCTTCCATGGCTGGGGTTTTGGTCAATGTTATTGCTCACCACCATTGGCATGAGTATTGGCACGTGTCAGGGTTATACCTAGCCCAATGCAAGTCATCTACTGAGTCACATCTACTCGAAGTCGGATACCTCCCTTCCGTGCACTAGACAATCTGTTTCGGTATGATAGCCTCCCTCCGTGCCTAGGCAGTCCATTCCTGTATCTCCCTCCCTAGAGTCACCGTCTGCCTCTCGGCTATGTAGACTCTTAACCCTATTGGTCATCCACATATAATAAACGAGAAGTTCTCATATCCTCTCACAGGTTAGTAACCGGTCTTGAGTGCCCATGAGCCCAGGCTTATTATGTTCGACCCTACCAATGAATGGCCCCCACTATGTGATTGTGTCCTCTCACGAGTTTGTTCCGGTCTTGAGCGTCCACCAATCCCCATTGCTGCCTCGGGTCACTCGGCCTCAATACCCCTTCTAATAGGGTCAGATATGACAAGGTTTCCCTAGCCAAACTCATCTAGACTCAACCTAGGTATGTCATCCAGTAGTTGAGGAAAATGCCAAGGGGCACCATAAGAATGCGTCCCATACCACCTCCATTAGTGTCCAATGACAGAAACACCAAAAGGGCATTCCCCAATCCACAACCACAACTTAGGCAATCACATCACATTATAATTCCATAAATATCACAATATAGTTCAACTCACAATTAAATCATTCACATTCAATACAAGTATGTAAACCTTGTCATGACTAGCATACTGTAATTAAAAAAGTATAACAATATAGAAAAAGTATGACTGTGAAATCCAGCCCTAACCTTAATCCGAAAACCCTGTTGTTTGTAGGTTCGAAGACCCGAATTGAAGGAGAAAGGAAATTATGGGCCATCTCAGTGGAAGACATGGTGTTTAACCTAGAACCCATGGAAATTGTTAATGGAGTTCCATACTTGGAAGCTTTGTCAGAGTTGGAGAAGAAACTGCACCTTGATGAAGAAGAGCTTGGTTGATGGACTTAAAGCCTATTTGGACATGGTTTGAAGGCATCCCTCCATGCTAGGTGAGTTGTTTGATGAGTTGGGAGAAGCCCATTTGAAAATATTGAGGTTTGGACCTTGAATTCCCTGACTTGGGCTTGCTGTCAGCCTGGGTCGACTGGGCCAATCGACCCACTGCTGACAGGATCTGTGTAAGATCTGCTGATTAGGGTTTTGATGCTTTATTTAATAGGACTTCGTAGTTCTTAGCCTCTTTTGTTTCTAAAACCTTTAGAGAACGTGGGAAGCCTCTCTCAATGTGAAACCCAACCCTAACCTTGACCCGAAAACCCTATTGTTTGTATGTCCGATGACCCGGAGTAAAGGAAGAAGTCAATTGTGGGCCATCTCAGTGGAAGATATGAAGTTTGACTCTGAACCCATGGATGTTGATGTTGGTGTTCCAATCTTGGAAGTCTGTGTAGAACTAGAAAGGAAACTTCACCTGACTGAAGATGAAATTAGTTGAAAGACTTGGAGTATTATCTGACTTGGTTCGAAGGCATTTCTACACCCTAGGTATGTCACTTGAGGTGTGTGTAAAAGCCCTTTAGTTTGGTGTTCATTTGATCCTCCAATTCCCTGTTTGGACTTTGCTGACCTGATTGGTCGACTGGGCCAGTGGACCAAACATTCGACCAATAGTGTGTTGAATCCGAGAAAATCCAATTTTAGGGTTTTTCACTCTCTATTTAAACACACTTCGTGTTTCTTAGTGTCCTCTGCCTCCAAAACACTCTGAGAACGTGGGAAGACTCGTTTGAAACTCTCTTCGGTGATTTCGAAGAATTCTCCGCTAGATCTGGAGTCTCTCATCTCCGATCTGTCAATTCAAGGTTAGTAATATTTTCAGTGTCATGATTTATTCTTCAATCTTGTTCTTGTTTGAGATTGGGAAGAAGATGCTGCATTCTTGCAACCATCTCTTTCATGATCTCATTCTTTTCTTTAGGATCTATGATCATCATAGAGATCTCAACCCTAATTCTTATAAGATCCTTTGAAACCCTAGTTCTTCTTATGGATCTGATTTCTTAGCCGACTGAATCTAATTTTCATTGACGTACTTGTGTTTGATTCTGATTACCTTTTTCTTGGATGAGATCTAAATCATCCCTAGTCTTTTCTGTGATTTTCATAGTATATTTTTCATCGAATTCTAGGGTTTTCGCCCAATTGGAGAAACCATGATTTTAAATTAGAAGGTAATGTTTTTAATCATTATTAGTGCCCGATCTTTACTCCTTTAGTGTTAGAATACTATCCTAAAGTTTCCCTCCAAGTTTCATGAAGTTTAGAACCCTGTAGATTGAGTTTCAGATCAAATTTCCTGTTTTTGCTTCGTACTGACTTTGTTGGTCGACTGGGTCAGAGACCAATCAATTGACCAATGAAGTCAGAAGCTCTGTTTTTCACTCTGTTTGATTCGTTTGCTCTCCAATCTTTTAGGCTTCTTTCCTAATGTTGTACCTATGATTATTAGGGGTTTAATTGCTAAGTTTGGAACCCCTCTCTCTTTGATCTTTGGATTATCTTCGGTGATATTTAAGGTAAGGACAGTTATTTCATAATAACATAGATCGCGTATGTTTTGGTTTTAAGAAACTCTGAGTTTAACTACTGTTATTGTATTTTATACTTATGATGTACTACTGTAAGTACACTAGCACTTTACTTATGTTTTCTTTTTCATTATTCAAGCTTATATGAAATGCTTATTACTGCATATTGCTTAATGATTGGATTATGCTTTTACATTCTCTTTTGTATGATGAGGTGTTGAATGTGTATGTCATGACTAATTTGAGAATGTGCTTGATTAAGTATGGTTTGGGATTGAGAGGTGTCCTTTTGACACTTCTGTCCTTGGACATCAACGGAAATAGTATGGGATGTTTCTGGGGTTGCCCATTGACACCTTCCTGAATCATTGGTTGTCATACCTAGGACTGTCTAGAAGTGTTTGGCTAGGATGTCCCCGTTATATCAGACCCGATTCGGAAGGGTATTGAGACTGAACGACCTGTGGTAGCAATGGGGGTTCATGGGCGCTTAAAACTGGTAAACAGTATGTGAGAGGACATGAATCACATTGTGGTTACCTAAAAGGGGCCATTTATTGGGAGGGTTGCATATGGATAGACTTGGGCTCATGGGCGCTCAAGACCGGTACATGAGAGCTTCCCGTTTACCATATGTGGATAACCAATAGGGTTGATGAGTCCGTAGTCTGGGATTATTAGGACTCTAGTGCGAAGGATACTGGAAAGGATCGCCCGGGGCGAGGAATGGACGTATCTGGAACTGAGTTGATGTGACTGAGTAGATAACTTGCATTGGGCTAGGCTTAACCCTGACATGCGCCAATACTTAGATCAATGGTGATGTGAGAGAGCGGTGACCTAACCCCCAGCCATGGAATGTCCTGAGGGATGACGGACCCATTACCAACCAGAGCCGAGTGACTGAGACGTACCCAGAGAAGTATGGTGCTATGAATTAAAGCATGTCTGCCAATAGAGACCAGCATACATAGAGTTTAGATGCATACATACATTATTTGTTTCATATTGCATTGCATCTTGTTATGTTCTAATACATGTTATTTATGTTGTTATGAGTTAACTTGCCTCGCTGAGTTCATTCGAACTCACTCCTTTTTGTACAATCTTTTTGTTAGATTATTCTACAGGTATTGACTATTATGAAGGACAATACGATGAAGCGCAAGCCGATGAAGTGTACTACACGCAAGGTGCTGGCAACAATGAAGATCACATTGATGATCCCTCGAGCGATCAAGTTGCGTACTACGATTAGACATAACGTAGAATTGGAACATCTATGTTGGATTGATGAAGTCCACTATTTTGAAGATGTTATCTATAGAATAGAAAACTCGTAGTTCAGTTTGACTTTCTTTCCTTACTTTCCTTTAGAAACAATTGTAATTCTTTTTAGACTTACGTGCTACATTCTACTGTAACTGTGGAGTAAGATTCCGCCTCACTCTACTTTTTGATGTGCTTACATCTGGGATCATTTTCCGCACTCAGATTATATTGATATTCATTTCTTGATTTAGATCTTTTATTTATAATATTAAAACGTTGATTATTTTCTGTTCATGATTATGTTATTGCATATGCGAGAGGATGATTTCCTCGATACTTGATCTTCGGGGCTGTGGATCACACACCCGGGTATGCCAGTTAGGGTACCGGCTGGGGGGATGTGACACTCAAAGCTTCTCTTGGTGTTGTGGAAGATCTACTTGCAAATTCTCAAGTTCTTCATCCTTGTTCCTCATTCAGGTATGGTAATCTCTCATTCTACTCTTTGATCTACTCTTCATTGATTGTTCTTCATATCTGTGATTATGATGATGGTGGCATCCTTGCAAACACAATCTCTGTAGTTGTGAGTGAATCCCCATTCACTCCGACACTTCTATGATCTACATAGTTGATTCCAAGGAACTATTTTTCGGCGAATTTTGGTGAAATATCGCCAAAATTCGCCCCTTGGCAAAACGATACTTAGCAGTCGGCGATATCTCGCGATGTATTTGAAAATCATTTATTTATTTATTTATTTTGGGTGATTTTTATGCTATTTCTTGCACTTTTTAGGCGATTTCTCTTGCGATTCTATCACAATCTTACCAATTTTATCCCAATAATTCAAGACTCAAAAGTTAATGTGCTAAATGTAATTAGGAGGAGAATCTACATAGAATAATTTATAAATAGGAAAATATTTTATAACAAAATCTTCAAGATTAATGAGCAATCTTACCAACTATATTCTAGTGATCTAGTCCTCAAAAGTCAACATGCCAAATGTGGTTAGGGAAGAGTATATACATGAAATAATTTATGGAAACAATTTAAATTATGAAGGGTTTTTGTAATAGAATCGTCAGTTAATCATTCCAATTATGTCCGAATGATTAGGCCTTCGAAGGTAACACGTTAAATGTGGGTAGGTAGGAGATTTAAATGGAAATATTTATAGGAAATAATTTAAATTTACCACATATTTGCATCAAATTAGGATAGGTATCAAATTTGGGCTCAAAATGACAAAAAATACCCCCGAAACTGGTGGGCGAAAATTACCGAAAGTCAACATGCCAAATGTGATTAGGGAAGAGTGTATACATGAAATAATTTATGGAAACAATTTAAATTATTAATGAATCTTGTAATAGAATCTTTAGAGTGATTGGATAATCATTCCAATTATGTCCGAATGATATAGGCCTCAGAAGGTAACATATTAAATGTGACTAGGTAGGAGAATTTAAATGGAATAATTTTTAAGAAATAATTCAAATTTACCACATATTTGCATCAGATTAGGATAGGCATCAAATTCACCAAAATTATTGAGTAAAAATACCCAAAAAAATTGGGGGCGAAATATTGCCGAGATGTCGGCAATATTTCGCTAGTTCCCTCGATTCACGGGTAGCGAACCCGGCGAACCGGGCGAAACTTCATTCCTTGGTTGATTCTACGAAGAGATCATATGATATCTTCATGAATGTATGATAAATATTATTGTTTTGATTTCTCTAGCATGTTAGATCCATTCTCATGTTAGTTCTTATCTCTAATCTACTGCTGATATTCATCTAGAGTGAATCCTTATTCTCTCTAGCCTCTCGGATGAATCCAATGACTGTTTTCTATAAAAACTTTGTTTTTGATCAATTTAGAATTCTACTATTTTGATCATTGTTGATGTCTAATCTATGCTAGTTAGTCTTAGATTACTGTTCCTAATATTCCTTTGAATTTTCGGAGTGTTTTGAATCCCGGAAGATGAGTTTTGGATCAAAATTTTGATTTCTACTACGTACTATTCATTGGGTCGATTGCCTGGTCGACTAAGCCAATCGACCCAACAGGCTGCCCAAGCTGACAATAGTGGTTTTTGTTGTTCGTCTTGATCCGTTTGACCTTTATTCTTCTATGGCTTGTTCCTAATGACAGAATTATGCTTGTTTAGGGTTTGTTTGCTAACCTTGAACCTAATCTCTTGTTCCTTAGGAATTTTTTCAAAGCTATTTAAGGTAAGGACGGTTGTTTCCATAATAACCTAGATTGCATGATCTTACTTTCTAATTTGGGAATTTCATGAGATTACTGCTGTTCTTACATTTTTTTATTATAATATTACTGCTGTAAGTACTTTTAAGTATAGAAGATCTTGTTCATGTGATTCTCTTATTTAATTGATCATGTATGTATGATATTCTTCTATATATTGGAATGTTAGTTATGTATGTAGTGACTGAATTGGGAATGTGATTGCTTAGGTATGATTTGGGAATGGGGAGTGTCCTTTTTACATTTCCGTCCTTGGACATCAGTGGAAGTGGTATGTGACATTTCCTATGGTGCCCTTTGTCTCTTTCCCGGATTATTGGTTGTCATACCTAGGGCTTGTCTAGCAGTGTTTGGCTAGGATGTCCTTGTTATATCAGACCGGATTCGAAAGGGTATTTAGACCGAGTAACCCGTGGCAACAATGTGGGTTTGTGGGCGCTCAAGACCGGTAACCAACCCGTGAGAGGACATGGATCACATTGTGAGGGGCCACTCATTGGTAGGGTTGTAGTAGTAGACTTGGGCTCATGGGCCCTCAAGACCGGTATCCAACCCGTGAGAGGACATGAGAGCTTCCCGTTTACTATTTGTGGATGACCAGTAGGGTTGATGAGTCCGTAATCTAAGTTGGTTGTAGCCATAGGATACGCTGACTCTAGTGAGAAGGATACCGGAAAGGATCGCGAGAGGCGAGAAATGGAAGTATTTGGCTCTGACTTAATATAACTAAGTAGAAGACTTGCATTGGGCTAGGTTTGACCTTGACGTTTGCCAATAATCAGACCAATGGTGATGTGAGAGAGCGGTGACCTAAACCCCAGCCATGGAATGCCTGAGAGGGGTGCAGGACCCAATTACCACTGGAGAACCCAAGATACCGAGATGGTTGATTTGAGACCTACCCAAAGGAGTATGGTGCTATGACTTAAAGCATGTTTGCCAATATAGACTAGCTTACATAGAGTTTGAATCATGCATGCATTGTCTGTTTCATATCATCTTACATCTGTTATGTTATGCTGTCATGCTTTAATATGTTGTTGTGGAATAAACTGCCTTTTTGAGTTCTTTTGAATTCACTACTTCTTGCAAACATCTTTGTTAGACTATTCTGCAGGTACTAATGGACATGAAAGCTAGTACTATGAAGCACAAGCGGATGACGCATACTACACCTAACGTGTTGGCTACAGTGATTACGATGGTGAAGAATTCCAAGGTGAAGGAGTATCGTATCAGGATAGTCGTACCCATGTGCTAGTTACGTGTTATCTGAATTCTAAGACTTACACTTTTAGAAGTGTTCTCTATAAGCTTGAAAAGACACTAGTTTAGTTTTTGATTACTTCTTTTCTATTCCTTTTATTTTGGAAATCGGTTGTAATCGTTCTTTATACTTTCGATCTACTTTTCTACTGTGATTGTGGAGTGATTTTCCGCGACACTCTACATTTCTATTGGTATCATTTTCCACACTCTGATTATATTGTTATTCTTTTGAATACTGTCTTGATTTCTCAGTTAATGTAATATAACATTGATTTAGTCTTGTTCTTGATTATATTATTGTAAATGTGGGAGGATGGTTTCCTCGATACTGATCGTCAAGGCTGTGGATCACACACTTGGGTACGCCAGATAGGGTATTGGCTGGGTGGATGTGACAATGACTATAGTAGCTAACACATGCATATAAGTCCTAACATATCGAAGAATGTCATCGTGCATCTGAAATCCAGCCCAAAACGTAGCCTGGACACCCTATCTGTTTTGGATAAAGAAGTGACTTGTAGGTGTTTGACTTGAAGTGGGACCCAGAGTTCAGTGTGAATATGTTTGGAAGGTCCTAGGAAGTCAAGTCAGACCTCTCCCTTAATGTAGATCCGAAGACCCGAAGTGAAGGAAGAAGACTTTGTGGGCCATCTCAATAGAAACATGGTGTTTGACCCAAAACCCATGGAGATTGATGATGGAGTTTTTTTTTGGAAACCTTATATGAATTGGAGATGAACTGCACCTTGATGTTTAACAGCTTAGTTGATGGACCTAAAGCCTATTTGGACATGGTTGGAAAGTACTCCTTTGTGCTAGGAAGGCCATATGTTGAGTTGGGAGAAGCCCATGTGAATTTGATGAAGTTTTGGCCTTGAAGTCCTTGACTAAGCCTTACTGTCAGGCTTGGTCGACTAGGCCAGTCGACCAGCCAATCGACCAACAGGACAACAAGATTTGGTAAGATCTTCTTTTAGGGTTTTTGATGCTCTATATAATAGAACTTCGTGTTTCTTAGCCTCCTTTGTTTCTAAAACCCCTAGAGAACGTGGGAAGCTCCTCTCAAAGCCTCTCTTTGTGTTGTGGAAGTTCCTCAAGCATTCCTCCTAGTTTCTATTTTGGTTTCTCTCATTCAAGGTTAGTATTCTACATCCTTCTTCTCTAATCTCTTCTCCTTACTGTTTTACCTTATTGTTTTGATTGAGAATAAGGCATTACACTACTGTAATTGTCTATTCTCTGATCTCCTTGTGTCTTAGAGTGAAACCCCATTCACTCTATGCATTCCTTGAAGCCATATGGTGAATCTCCTTGATTTTTCCTTGTTTCTAAATTGGTTTTGATAGCATGATTCTTTCTTACTGTAGTTTTTCCTTTCTAATCAATAGTAGACTTGCTTATTCTTAGTTTTCATTGCTGATGTGAAACCTGGCCCTAACCTTAACCTGGATACTCTATTGTTTGTAGGTTCGAAGACCTGAAGTAGAAGTGAAAGTCAACTATGGGCCATATTAGTAGAAGACATGGTGTTCGACTCTGAACCCATGGAGATTGACGATGATACCCCATACTTGAAGACCTTATTGGATTTGAAAAAGTGACTGCACCTTGATGAAGAGAAGATTGGTTGATGACCTTAGAGCTTGGTGGGACATGATTGAAGGCATTTCCCCATGCTAGGTGAGTTATAGTTCATGTTTTGAAAAGCTCGTTTAATTTCGATAAGAGATAGGCCCTCAATTCCCTGATTCAGGCTTTGTTGTCAGCTTGGGTTGACTGGGCCAATCGACCCAAGGAGATAGAATCTGTGCAAGATCTCTTGTTTAGGTATGTGTTGCTATATTTATATAGGACTTCATATTTTTAGTTTCCCTTGCCTCCAAAACACTTAGAGAACGAAAGGAACTCCTCTCCAAGCCTCCAATAATGTGGAAGAAGATCAACTCTTGCAACTTTCAAGTTTCCTCTCTTGTTCTTCGATCAAAGGTTAGTAATCACTCTAATATGGTATTGATCTACTCTTACTATGATGCATTCTCTATACTGAGATTAGGAAGAAGATGCTGCATCCTTGCAATCATCTCTTCTACAATCTCTATTCATTCTTTCATGCCATGATTTTCATATTCAATCTCAACCATGATTCTTATGATTTTCTTCATGAATCTATGGTCATACCCTTATTATGATTTCTCTAGCATTATACATGCATCTTCATGATTGTTCATACTCTTGATTTACTGTGTTAATCTACTAGAATGAGATCTCATCATCTCTAATTCTTCTCTTGAATTCATAGCTTGTTTTCATTGAAGACTATGTTTTCTACCAAATTGTAATGTATGATTCTAAATTAGTAAGTATTGGTTTTTATCGTTGTTTGATGTCTAATCTATGCTAGATAGTCTTAGATAACTATGTTAGACATTCTCTCCAAGTTTCGTATTATTTCGGATCATGTAGAATAGGTTTCGGATAAAAAATGAGATTTTGGATGCGTACTGTTCATTGGGTCGATTGCTTGGGTCGATTGGACCAATCAAGCTAGCCAATCTTCCCAGCATGACAGTATGGGATTTCTTCGTCCGTTTCGATTCGTTTGATGCTTATTCTTTTAGGACTGCTTCTTAATGATTGTATGATGCTTATCTAGGGTTTATTCGCTAACTTTGGATCCATTCTCTTGTTTGTCCGGAATATCTTCGAATCTATTTAAGGTTAGGATAGTCATTACCATATTAACATAGATTGCGTGAATCCTAGTTTCTAAATTGGGAATCACCTAGATTTGCTACTAATGTTGTAGTTTCTATTTTGATATGAATGCTGTAAGTACAGTAGGATATTATTTTCATATTCCCTTTATGTACTTAATCATGTATGAATACTTACTCATGTATGTTGCTTATTCAATTGATTTTGTCTTTTTTGTATTCTTTCATATGATGTGATATCAGTTGTGCACGTTATGACTGAATTGGGAATGTGATTGATTAGGTATGATTTGGGATTGGGGAATGTCCTTTTGACATTTCTGTCCTTGGATATCAGTGGGAATAGTATGGGATATTTCCGATGGTGCCCTTTGACACTTTCTCGGATTATTGGTTGTCATACCTAGGTCTGTCTAGTGGTGTATGGCTAGGATGTTCCTGTTATATCAGACCCAATTCGGAAGGGTATTGAGACTGAATGACCCGTGGTAGCAATGGGGATGCATGGGTGTTCAAGACCGGTAACCATGGACATGAATCACATTGTGGGGGCCATCTGTTGGTAGGGTCACATTTAGTAGACTTTGGCTCATGGGTGCTCAAGACCGGTAACCAACCCGTGAGAGGACATGAGAGCTTCCCGTTTATTATTTGTGGATGACCAATAGGGTTGATGAGTCTATAGTCCGGGACTGTGCTGACTCTAGTGTGAAGGATACTGGAAGGGATCACCCGGGGCGAGGAATGGACGTATCTGGACATGAGTTGATATAACCAAGTAGATGACTTGCATTTGGCTAGGCTTTACCCTGACATGCGCCAATACTTAGACCAATGGTGATGTGAGAGAGAGGTTGTAACATCCCCCATATTTCTAACCCGAGATCCGTATTTCAGGTTTGAGAACCCGAAGGTCTAGTCGGGTGAATTTGTGGAATGTCCAGATTGAAGTCCATGATCCATACCCTGAACCCATGGATCTGAATCCTTTATTTGAAGAGCATGCCCTACTTGGTATTTGGAATTTTGGAAGTCAAGTGTTGTTCGGAGATGTCCGGAATGAAGGTAAGATCTCCCCCATCTCTTCTCTAGGGCTAGGTTGGCCTTGGGTATCAACCCCCTAGCAAAAGCACTCTTGTATGGAAATTACATGGGGGCGGTTGCTAGTGGCGGTTGATTAAACCAAGCGACCGCCTAGAGCGACCGCTCGGTCTGTTCTCAGGAATTTTACCCTATTTTGCCCCCTGACTTCTATAAAAGGCAACCCTCGTCTAAGTAATGAATATTTTATTCGTGGTTGCTAAATTGGGAGGTTAGACTGCTGCGGGGAAGTTCCGAAAGAGACTCTAGAGTGCTGGCAATGTCTTGGAGATCAGTCCTTTCCTTCTTTGACTCTCTGGCGTGAGATATTGAATTAATCCTTCATTCTTTGCTCTCTTTGTCCGTTAAATTAGTGTTAACCCATCCCCTCGTCTTTGTGGTTACCCCCTTGGATCTTTTTAACTCTCTTTTTAATCTACTTGAGATGAATTAACCGTAAAAGAAACCCTGTTTTCGTGAGAAGGTTAATCCAGTCAAGGGGAGAGTTCTGGGTAATCTATTGATGGTAATGGTTAGTTTCCCTCACCCTTTTGGCTTAGGGAGTATTAGATTCGAGACTTAGGTCAAGATTACTCGAAATTCGGATTGAAAACGAGTAATCAGAGGCCTGAGTTTCGGATTGAAACTCACTGTTTTTGGGGCGGTCACTAGTGGTGGTCACTCAACCTAAGCGACCGGCCCAAGCGACCGGTTGGTAAACAGAGACCAAATGGTTTTTGGTTCTGATTCAAATTGATTCATTTAACTTATATGTTACTGTAACCCTGTGTATAGGTAATCACTGTTTGAAAGAAAAGTCATATAATAATTATCGGATTTCATTTTACGGACAATCTTACTTATATGCAGGTAAGGACAATTCATCCTATCTCTTGAATAAACTTATAATATGTTAATCTAGTGTATATTTGAAATCATATTTCTTTATATATGCTGCTGTTTATATGTCTTATATAGAAATCATATTACTTTACTGTTGTTTGTCTTACTTATATACATATTGTGTTGATTATGAATGTTATGTATTGATGGTAGTTGGTATATGGTTCTGATGGATGAGGTATCTATTTTGGGATATCTTAGCTAGGGATATTAGAAGGCTGTGGAATGGGACACATGCCTGCCGATGTCTCCAGCACTGTCTTTACTACTTGATGGCATTATTTAGGTAGAGTCTAGATTTGCATGGTTAGGCACCCCACATGCTACTACCCTTTCGGTAGGGGGATTGAAACCGAGTGACCCGTGATGATAGTGATGTGACATTGTGGTCCACTGTTAGTCATATAAATGGTAGGGTTGCATATGTTAGGATAGGGCTCATGGATGTCCAAGGATCGGACCGGGTGTCGTGAGGAATCATGAGAGCATCCGCCCCAATAATATGTGGATGACCATAGGGTTAAGGAGTGGAGTTCAACAGCGGTAGCCAGTCCGTGAGGATTCTCTCTCCTAGGTTGCGAAGGATACTGAACCGAGTTGGTTGGTGCCATAGGGGATGTATCTGGACTTCATGTAGACATGTAACCAGTATGACCTTGCATTGGATTAGAAACCCCAACATGCGCCAGTACTCATTACCAATGGTCGTGGTAAGAGAGTGTTGACTTAACCCCCAGCCATGGAATTGAGAGCCAGGTGTGGACTTTCCCCTTTTTCCCAGGATCCCTACAGAGGTAGCCAGTCCTTGCCGGATCAGAGTGATGAGACTTACCCAGAGGAGGGCTGGTGTATAACTTAAAGCATGTCAACTATTAGAGACCTTCATAGTATCATTCATATGTTGCATTCATTCATATTATTCATATATCTTGACATTTGTTGGATAATTGATGGCATTTGTGATTGTTTCTTATTGAGTTCTCTAGAACTCACGTCTTTATTTTGTATTGTTTATTATCCGCATGTGAAGAAGGAATTATACAAGAAGATGGACTGGTTTCCTATGAAAGAACCATCCCGTATGAAGAAGATGTGGCACCGTCAGTGGGAGATGGAAATAGCATGTGCGGGAGCTCCTGCAGCTGCATGGAGTGCGCTTATCGCACCTATTGATGATCAAAGACGGAGGGTGGTCAGAAAGTTTGCTCAGCAAATAGAGTTGAATTGGAGAACACCTTACCTTGAGATCCATGAAAAACACTTTTTAGATTTAGAAAAGGAATCTGGGAAGAAATTGATATAACTCTTTTGTTTACTTCCGCTGAACCCTTATCCATTTTATTCATTATTTCTTTCCTTTATTATTGTTATTGGAGTATTTTGGACTCCTGTAATTCATTTAATTCAGTTATTGAATAGTCTTTGCTCTTAATTATCTTTATTTGTCTTAAATATTGTTGATAAACTAAAACCTTGGATCTTGTGACGGATTGCACCCACGGGTTGTGGGGCGGGTAACCGAGTCCGGCGGGTGGGGTGTGACAGAGGTAACCTAAACCCCAACCATGGAATGTCCAAGAGGGATGCAAGACCCAACTACCACCGGCAGAGCCCAAGATACCAAGATGGTTGAGGGAGAGTGAATGACCTTCCCAAAGAAGTACGGTGCTATGACTTAAAGCATGTCTGCCTTTAGAGACCATCATACGTAGAGTTAGACTCATACATGCATTGTTTGTCTCATATCATATTGCATCATGCTATGTATTTGTTATCATGTTATTTATGTTGTTATAGAATGACTTGCCTTGCTGAGTTCTCTTGAACTCACTCCTTTTGTACAAATATCTTTTGTTAGATTATTCTACAGGTATAGATGATTATGAAGGCCAATATGAGGAAGCACAAGCTGAAGAAGCGTAGTACACACAAGGTGTTGGCAGTTATGAATATCTCGGTGATGATCCATCGAGTGATCATGCTACGTACCATGATTAGCCCTACCGTGGAGTGGGAGCGTCCGAGCTTAATTTCTGAAGTCTATGTTTATGAAGACGTTCTTTATAAAGTAGAATAGACTCTAGCTTAGTTTGATTATCCTTTTCCTTCTTTTCTCTGGAACTGGTTGTAATATTCTTTTGACTTTCAACCTACATTCCGCTGTATTCGTGGAGTGAGATTCCGCCTCATTCTACATTTTGATTATATATATATATTAGTATCGTTTCCGCACTCTGATGTTATTTTGTTACTTTGCTTTGATCTATTAATTAATATTGTTAACCTTGATTTAGTCTTGTTTTGATTATATTATTGTGAATGTGACAGGTTGATTTCCTCGATACTGATCTTCGGGGCTATGGATCACACACTCGGGTATACCAGGTAGGGTACCAGCTGAGTGGATGTGACAGAGTGGTATCAGAGCCCACAGTTTAAGGAAAATCCTAACCACAGAAACAATGATAGAACATTCCTGAGTCATAAATCCATAAGTGACTCAAGTATTCTTAGAAGTGAATAATATATCACTTGAATTAGAAACTTAATAAGTGAAGCATAATATATATTTGAATAATACACAATAAGTATGATTTAACAAACATCACATAATGCAATAAAAGAAAATGCATAATACACAATAAGAAGGTGAACAAAAGTGAACTTCATTAATTCTAGGAAAGTTCTACAATGAGTTACATTTGATAAACGTAAAAGGAAATCCTAGTACAATCTCTCTATACTATTGTCTTTGCTCTCTTAGTGCTCTAACATCCTCTATAACTTGAGTCAACAATGACTTCATCCTCTCTTGCCTCAACTCTATCTCTAGGATGGAAGCCATAGAGCACATTTGTGCACACAGCTCCGAAGTCTCTGGAACTGTGAGTAATGGACCTCCGATCTCAAAATGTGATGATGTGGGGATCTCATGATGGATCGGATCTGCCTCATGCATCTTGGTATCATCTCCTACCTGGTCGTCTGTATTCGGACCAGCACCATAGTCACCACCATCGGACTCATCATCCTCCTCATCTGAGTCATCGTCATCTTCACCCTCCGACCTCTCGGCCTGGCTAAGCTGCATTTAATGGACGGTCCTTGTCCCGATGTCATAGCCTAGATCTCGTATCTGCATCTCGGTATCCTCCAGTCTCACTCCAAAATGCCTGAAGATAAGTGTGAGAAGATGTCCGAAGCAAAGGTTCCGTATGCCCGAATGCTCCACAACCTCTAGCATGACGTTCTAGATGATGAAGTATAGATCAATCTCGAAACCCAAGTATATGAGGTAGATAACTAGAGCCTCCATCACTGATACTCTCTCGTGATGTCCCGCCTTCGGGATGATGTTACGGACTACAATACGACCGATGACCCTAGCTGAGTCTGTCATCTGTGCACTAGTCCGTGGAGCGTAGCACCGATCATCTCTCCAAAGTGTGATACAAATCTCGTGTAGGTATCCATATTCGCTCGTGAGGGTAGTAAGGTACCCAGAAGATCTCTGCCAATGTGCTAGTAGAAAATCGAATCCGCGTATCTCAAACTCAACTCTCTAGGATCAGCTCAAAAGGACCTTGCCTCTAACCCTCCTGAACGGATGTAAGGTTGCTGAAGAACAACCTCACTAAATCCGGGTAGACCGAAAGATCCTCGGTGAAAAGATGCGTCCACTACATCGTATCGAATCGCTAATGGATTTGGAAAGTGCTAAGCTATTGTAGTTGGAGTACTCGGACGTACTCGATGCTACCTCGCTCGAAGAAGACCTCATACAAGTACTCCTCCTGTGGTGTACTGAATCGGTCTTCTCGTAGAATCACATCGCGTGGCTCCAAGAGTGGAACCTGGCCTCTGCCTCTCCTACCACCCATCTGATGACCGCGAGGTGGCATAGTGTATGTGTAGCCGTAGAGAACACAAAAGAGCTTGATATTAATAGTTTTTAAAAAAAATATGTATGAAGGGCATTTTTGTAATTTTTCAAAAATTTTTGATCTTGGCAAAATTTCAAATTAAGCATACTAGCATGTGCATGATACTTAGGATGGTGTGCTAGCATGTTTTATTTGAGAAAAACCTTTCAATTTGATGGTTTTAAAGTCAAAATTCAGCAAGGATGAAAAGGGGGGAAATTCCCAAATTAGGTCAAAATTCGATTTTTGGAAGTTTGGTTTTGGCTTAATCAAATTGCATACACATCTCTATCATATCATTGCAAATATGTAGGAATTTAATTGAAGTTGAAACTCTTTGTGGTTTGAAAATAAGAGAAGATTTTCAAAAGAGGGATTTTGGGTGTGAAATCGGTAAAAAGAGACTATGATGTTGTTAGCGAGTGTTGTAATGGCATAGCATTGTGTTAAAATCTCCTAGAACATGTTTCTAAATGTTCTTAGACATGATTCCTAACCATTACAACAAGTAAATCATAATATTTGAAGAATACATAGTAGATCTTGATGATTTCGAACCAAAAGAAGAGTGTTTACCTTAGATTGACGTTGCAAGGAAGTAAGAGAGTGGTTGTTGATGCTAAAATGACTTGGAATGACTTTTGAAGACCTTGCCATAGAGCTCTCCCATGAAGTCTTGTGTTATGAAATGAGTTTGATAAGTGAAATGGGCCTTTTAAGCTATTTTTCACGTACTGTGTACGTGGGTCGACTGGGTCAATCGACCCAAGGTGTCAGAAAATTCAAACTTGGGTGAATTTTGGAGATTTTGAAATATGATTCATGAATGACTACTTGATGATTATATTGATGATTTTAAGCCTTATTTGAATATGCTAAGACTAAGGTTGGGTAATTGTTGATGAAATATTCGAATTTCGGTGTTTGATTTGTTTCGATTTTGCAAAATGGTTGTGCTAAGGAATTGTCATGTTGGTTCTAATAGTACTAGAGGTGAGGAGATACTTCATGGAGATACACCTAATGGTAATACTGGCCAGCGACCCCATGTGAATGGTGAGAATACGACTGGTATACCTAATGCTCCAGAAGTGGGTAGTTTTCGTGATATTGCCAACATCATGGGCAACATCATGCAGTAGCAATCGAACCAGCTCAACCAAATGATGATGGGTTTCATGACTCTTCATAATGAGACTCGTACTGGTGCGAATGGAAATCCTCATATCGCAGTCCCTAATGTGGAAAGGTTAGCTGGAACTCCTTACACTCGTTTGATGGAAAGTTTTCTGAAGATGCAAGTGCCTACTTTCACCGGTGTTACTAAGGACACCTTGTTCCCTAACAAGTGGCTGAGGGAATTAGAGAAAGCATTTCATCATCTGCAGTGCTTTGAAGCACAGAAGATCTTGTTTTCCGAATAGAAGCTTCAGCATGAAGTCGATGCTTGGTGGACTTCCACCCGTCCTATCTTGGAAGATTTGCATACTGGCGTACGGTCTTGGGAGATTTTCAAAGAAGCATTTTGCAAGAATTATTTCCCTGAAGCAGTGATTGATGCTAAGGAAGTTGAGTTCATGGCCCTTGTGCAAGGACCTTTGTCTGTACTGGAATACCAGTAGAAATTTGAAGAACTCTTTTTCTTTGCCTCGGATTCCTTGAGACCTGACCGTGCCAAGGCGAAGAAATTCTTCAAGGGATTGTGTCCTGCAATCAAGGCTTATCTTACTGTTCTTCCGATTGAGAGCTACTCTTAGGTAGTTCAAGTTTAGAGGAAGATTGAAGAAACGAAGAAAGAAAGTGCTTGTCACATCCACCCGCGGGGGGGAACCACGAAAGGAGGGGGGGGGGGGGGGGGCCCCACCCCAAGATCCATAGTTCAGGGACCACATAATCCACATCGATGATAATACAATCATGAACAGATAATAATCATAAACTAACAATGAATGATCATGGAATTCAGAAATAAGGTGTCAGACATAATCAGAGTGCGGAAATAAATATCAAATCAGATAAATTAAGAAGGCAGTGGGCGGAATCCACTCCTTCACCAAACGGAAGTGAGGTCAAAATTTAGTTAAGTACAAGTCTCAAGTTATAAAGGTAAGTTAAAGTTATTACAATTCTTCTAAGTATACTGTCACAAAAGAAGGGGTAACTACTCATAAGTCTCCTCCATAATAAATATATCTTCTTCAAAGTTGAGGACCATGGAGACCCAACATGACTGCTCCCATACAACTCCGGGGCTAACCCTGGTACGCTTGGTAATCTTCTTCGGTATGGTCACCGAAGTCTTCAACGTAGCCAGCCTCCGGATGGTAGTATGAGGTATCTGGGTCCGCCTCAGGGAGGGTGCCATCAGAGTAATCACCTGTAGAATAGCCTAACAAAATATTGCAACAGAAAAGGAATGAGTTCAAAAGAACTCAGCAAGGAAGTTATCCCACCACACATAAACCACAAGATAATCATAAAATGATGCAGATGATATGAGGCATATAATGCCATATGACTTTATTCTAAGTATGCTGGTCATCTATGGTAGACATGCTTTAAGTCATAGCACCATACTTCTTTAGGTAGTCTCAGTCACTCATCACCGGGGGGAATTGGGTCCTGCATCCCTCTCGGACAAATCCATGGTTGGGGTTTCGGTCACCGCTCTCTCACATCACCGTTTGGTCTAAGTATTGGCGCATGTCAGGGTATAGCCTAGCCCAATGCAAGTCATCTACTTAATCATATCATGCCAGGTCCAGATACTTCCATTCCTCCCCTCTCGGGATCCTTTCCGGTATCCTTCACACTAGAGTCACGGATATTACTCACCGGACTCATCAACCCTATTGGTCATCCACAAATGGTAAACGGGAAGCTCTCACGGATCATTTCACCGGTCTTGAGTGCCCGTGAGCCCAAGTCTAGCCATTTGTAACCCTACCAATAAATGTCCCCTTTCGGGTAACCGTAATGCAATTTATGTCCTCTCACGGAGTGGATACGGTCTTGAGCGCCCACAAATCCACACTACTACCACGGGTTGTTCGGTCTTAATGCCCTTCCGAATCGGGTCTGATATGATAGGGACAACCTAGCCATACATCTAGACAAATCCTATGCATGTCATTCAATAACCCGGGAAAGCGTCAATGGACACCTTCGGAGAACATCCCATACTATTCCCTCCGATGTCCAAGGACAGAAGCACCAGTAGGGTACCCCTCAATCCCAAGTTATACTTAAGCAATCACATGCCCAAGTTCATCATATCAGTTCACAAGATACAACATCATAATAAACATTCAATTCATGACATTGACATAAGTCATCATATATTGAAATTGATAAACATGATAAAACATTGGAGTAATATAATGTAAACACAAAGCAACTGTTAAAAGACATATGTAGCAAGTCTAACACGATAAGAATATGAAATAGAAACTATATTTACTAGGTTAGAAATACCAAGTCAAGATTTCCATATCCTAGGTAATTACATCGATAACTATCCTTACCTTGAATCGGAGAAGAGAATGGTCCAAGATCACAAGCAGTGGCCCAAATAGTCTTAAAGTCCTAAACAAGCATATATGAAAGGTTAGAGAAGAAATCAGAACAATCGGAGATCAAACGAATCGGAAGCGGGCAAAAGTTGTCGACAACAACTCTATTGGTCGATACATTTGGTCGATAGTATCGCAATCAAATCAATTCAGGACAACAAGCTGGCTTTTCGGATTCTTGCCCAGATTTGGTCTTCCGGGTCTCGGATTGACATGAAACTTGGAGGATAGTCTAAGCACAACATGGGGACACTAATTATCAAGAAACTTTCATAATCCAATGGTCCATTTGGAAATCCCCAAATTGACATATTAAGGTTAAGAGTTGTAGATCATGGCATTGGCTATATCTCAATGCAAATTAGGGGAAAACATGGGGGATTAGGTAGGGAATCGTTATAGAAGTAACATGGAGCACATATGCAAGGTATAGATTAGGTTAATCATGAGCTTCATCTCAGTTTTGGTAAATAAAGCAAGTTGGTAAGCAATAAATCATGGAAATATGTAGTCAATGATCATGAGGTGAATCAATCATAGTCATATCGGTGAAAACATCATTGTATGGGGTTTAGAAGGTTCATGGCAAGGTGTATGCAAGGTTGCAGCACCTTGGCCATGGTCCCAACAGTAAAATAGAGAAAAGATGAGTGAGAAAGTGATTAGGAGAGAGAGTCATACCTTTAAAGTGGAACAAGAAAGTAGGAATGAGTGGTTGGCAATGATTGATGAAGAAGATGCTTCACCACTACCAAGGAGGAGTTCTTGGGAGGCTCTCTCACGTTCCCAGATGTTAAAAACGCGAGAATAGGGCTCCAGTCTCGAGGAATAAATAAATAGAAAAGAATATTCCAAGAATCTTTAAATCTGGGCTCAACAGACTTGTTGGTCGATACCTTTGGTCGATGGTATCGACCAATAGTATCGACCAAAACAATCTCTCGCAGAAATTTTACAGAATAGTTCAGCAACTTTAGGTGCGGACTTGGAGGGCTATACAAGGTCAAATTGCATGGGGTTTTCTCCTACAGTTCACTCAAGAGGTCTAGTTTCAGAGAGTACCTTCGGATTATGCACAGGAGTCCGTTTGCTATTTCAACTGTCTCGCTCTTCATCAGTGCGCAGATTCTAACTTAGCACTGGTAATGTGCTCAAGGAAGGAGCAGCATCATCAATGTCCATAAACTGGAATCCCGACATTACGTCATCAACCAGTAGGGCCCATAAGTCCCTCCTACCACCACTTCGGGTCTTTGGACCTACAAACATAACAATGACCGGGTCGGGTCAAGGTTAGGTAAAAGCTGGATTTTACATTTTTCCCCCCTTAAAAGAATTTCGTCCTCGAAATTGAAAGCGTACCTGTGCTCCCAAAAAGATGAGGAAACTTCTCCTTCATTTCTTCTTCCTTTTCCCATGAAGCCTCTTCCGGGGTATGGTTCTTCCACCGAATCTTCACCAAAGGGATGGTGCGATTCCATGCCTGCTTGTCCTTTTTATCTAGGATTTCAGCTGGTCCTTCATCGTAAGAAAGATCAGCACTAAGTCCTTCGGGTGCTTGCTGTAGTATGTGTTCCGGGTTCTCTATGTACTTCCGAAGCATCGAAACATGGAACACATTGTGAACTCCAGCAAGAGATGGAGGCAAGGCCAAGCGATAAGCAACAGGTCCAACCCTTTCCAAGATTTCAAAAGGTCCGATGAAGCGGGGGCTAAGCTTTCCTCTCACATTGAATCTCATCACACCTTTCATAGGTGATACTTTAAGGAAAACTTTCTCTCCAATAGGAAACTCCAGATCGGTCCTTCTCTTGTTGGCATAGGATTTCTGTCTTGACTGAGCAGACTTAATCCTCTCTCTAATCATGTCGACCATAGCACTTGTAGCTTCAATCATTTTCGGGCCTAAGACATTTCTTTCACCTGTCTCAGTCCAATACAAAGGCGTTCTACAAGTGTTACCGTACAAAGCTTTAAAAGGAGCCATGCCTATTGTTGATTGATAACTGTTGTTATAGGCAAACTCCACTAAAGCTAAGTGTTCATCCCAATTTCCACCCATGTCCACCACACAAGATCTAAGCATATCTTCTAAAATTTGAATCGTCCGCTCAGATTGTCCATCAACTGGGGATGATGAGCTGTACTCAAGTTTAATTGGGTTCCCAGGGCTTTCTGCAATCCATTCCAAAACCTTGAGGTGAACCTAGGATCACGGTCAGACACAATACTCACCGGCACACCGTGTAGACGAACCACGTTGTCCACATAGAGTCTAGCTAGCTTGTCCAAAGTGTAGGTGATCTTCATAGGTATGAAATGGGCTGATTTAGTCAACCTATCTACAACCACCCACACAGTGTCATTTCCTTTACTTGTTCGCGGCAAGCTAGTCACGAAGTCCATGGATATATCTTCCCACTTCCAACTAGGAACGGGAAGGGGCTGAAGCAATCCGGACGGAGGTTGGCGAACGGCTTTAACACGCTCGACAAGTCTCGCACTTGGCAACAAAGTCTTCCACATCCGCTTTCAAGCTATTCCACCAAAAATGTTCCCTTAAGTCTTTATACATTTTGGTACCCCCGTGGTGTATTGTAAAGATCGACCGGTGTGCTTCTTTCAATATTTCCTTCTTGATTTCATCAACAAGCGAGCACACAGAGTCTACCTCTAAACAATAAGGCACCATCTAAAGATGTACTAAGAGCGGGGTCCATCTCTCGAATTCCGTGGCAACCTTCCCAATCTTCTCTCTCGGTTCAGGGTCGGAACTTTGCAAAGCGACGATCCGGTCTCTAAGGGTGGATCTTGCCGTCATGGCAAAAAGAATACAATCCGAACCCTCGAGAACCAGTTCTAAGCCAAACCTTTCCATTGACAACAACAAAGGTCGACTCAAAGCACACAAGTTCAAATCCTTCTTTCGACTCTTCCTACTAAGAGCATTCGCAACTACATTTGCTTTACCTGGGTGATATTGGATGTCACAATCATAGTCAGAAACCAACTCCAGCCATCTTCTTTGTCTCATATTCAGCTCTTTCTGGGTGAAGAAGTATTTCAAACTCTTATGATCTGTGAAGATAGCGATCTTCTCACCGTATATGTAATGTCTCCAAATCTTTAAAGCAAAAACAACGGCGGCAAGCTCTAAGTCGTGAGTGGGATAATTCCGCTCATAGTCTTTCAATTGCCGAGAAGCATAAGCCACAACTTTGTCGTGTTGCATCAACACGCAACCCAATCCGATCATGGAAGCATCGGTGTAGACTGTCAACCCACCGGAACTATCAGGTATAGTCAAAACCGGGGCGCTTGTCAATCTAACCTTCAGCTCCTCAAAATTCCTCTCGCAAGACTCGGTCCAAACAAACTTCTCTTCCTTTCCAGTTAGCTTAGTCATAGGGGCAGCCAACCTAGAAAAATTCTCGATAAATCTCCGATAGTATCCTGCCAATCCAAGGAAACTTCTTATCTCAGTCACGGTCTTTGGTCTTTCCCAATCGGTAACGGTTTGCACTTTTTCCGGGTCGACACGAATACCTTCGGCTGAAACAACATGGCCAAGAAACACTACCCTTGAGAGCCAAAAGTCACACTTGCCAAACTTAGCATAGAGTTTCTTTTCTCTCAACCTTTGCAAAGTGAAGTTCAGATGTTCCGCATGCTCTTCTTCATTCTTCGAGTAAATCAAGATGTCATTAATGAATACGATCACAAACTTATCGAGCACATCATGAAATACCCGATTCATGAGGTCCATGAACACGGCAGGGGCATTTGTTAAGCCAAAAGGCATAACTTTGAATTCATAGTGTCCATACCTTGTTCGGAACGCCGTCTTAAAGATATCACTTGACTTCACTTTCAACTGGTGATACCCTGATCTTAAGTCAATCTTCGAGAAAACAGACGCGCCCTTCAACTGGTCAAACAGGTCATCAATCCGAGGTAACGGGTATCTGTTCTTGATCGTTAACTTGTTCAACTCTCTGTAGTCAATGCATAGGCGCATACTACCATCTTTCTTCTTAATGAACAAGACCGGAGCTCCCCAGGGTGACACGCTTGGCTGCACAAAACCTCTATCCAGGAGTTCATTCAGCTGAGCTTGCAACTCCTCTAGCTCGGTAGGCGCCATCCTGTAAGGAGCTTTAGACACCGGAGACGCTCCAGGAGTTAAGTCTATGGAAAACTCAACCTCTCTATCAGGGGGTAGTCCTGATAAATCGTCTGGAAACACATCAGCGAAGTTACAAACTACACTGACATTTTCAGGTCTCTTCTTTTCCTTAACCTTGCTTCCAGATGAAACATCTTCCACTAGGGAGTGGACTTGCATTAAAGCGGTCAAAGTCTTTTTGCTCACTCTTCCCTTCCTTCCTTGGAACTCCAAAACTGAATTCCCCTCCAATCGGAATTGGATCTTCTTTGAAGAGCACAAGATCACAGCGTTGTAGGATGTCAACCAATCAATTCCCAAGATCACGTCGAAATCTCTCATATCGAACAACACCAACCTTGCCTTCAAGTTCAAACCACAAACACAAACAGGACATTCCTCTAACGCTTTATCTAGTTTAACAGCAGACCCAACAGGGGTACAAATTGATAAATAACTAGACAAACATTTGGGTGTTAGGTTAGTCTTCACAACAAAAGTAGATGAAATGAATGAATGAGATGCACCCGTATCAAACAATACAAATGCTGGTAAAGAAGCGACTAACAATGTACCTGTAACAACATCATGACAAGCTTCTTGGTCGCACCAGATATACTGAAGACTCTGCCGGCAGGAGGGGCAGGGACACTCTTCTGAACAGGAGCACCGGGCTGAACAGACTTCTTGGGGCAGAGGCGGGCAAAATGGCCGGGCTGTTTGCAAAAGAAGCAAACATTATCCTTCGGTCCAACAGAGGTAGCTGCCACTGGAGGTCTCTCGAAATGCAGGCCGGGGTGTACCATTCCGGTAGAGAAGGCTGAACAATTCTGCAGGTCGGGTCCCACTAGTCCGCCATACTTGGCCTACATGAGCAGCAGACGGGACTCGGCCCAACACTCCGGGGCTGATAGGTGGGAGTGGGGTACGGTGCAAGCCTCACAAAACGACGGTCAGTACGATCAACAAATCCAGAAGGTATGGATTGCCAAGGTTTCTGTGCTCGCACATTCTCCTTCTCAGTTTCCTCAATTTTCTTCGCATTCTCCACGGCCTGAGCATAGTCTCCAAGAGGTAAGGCAGTGAGGTGGACTTTGATCGAAGGTCGCAGCCCTTTGAAAAATTTCTTCGCCTTGGCAACATCGGAACTCAAAGAATCAGGAGCGAAGAAAAAGAGTTCTTCAAACTTCTGCTGGTATTCCAAGACAGGATAGGGCACCTTGTACCAATGCCATGAATTCTGCCTCTTTGGCATCCTTTACCGACTCGGGGAAATAGTTCCTACAAAATGCTTCCTTGAACAACTCCCAAGTAACCACACCAGCATGAAGGTTCTCGAGAATAGGCCTGGTGGAGGTCCACCATGCATCAGCTTCATGTTGGAGCTTCTGTTCTGCAAACAACACCTTCTGATTATCTGAACACTGCAGGTGTCTAAATGCCTTTTCCAATTCTCTCAACCATCTATTAGGAAAGAGGGTGTCCTTGGTCATTCCGGTAAAAGATGGTACGTGGAGTTTAAGAAAACTTTCCATCAGCTTGGTATGCGGGATCTCAGTGGACCTCTCCACATACGGAGCTGCACGGCCAGGGTTTCTTGAACCACTTGCTCGGTTCTCTTCTCGCATAGCCAAAAATCCGGTCATCATTTGATTGAACTGCGCCGCTTGTTGCTGCATCATGTTGGTCATAATGCTAGCAATGTCTCTGAAGCTTCCGATTTTAGGAGCATCGGGAACTCCATTAGGGGCGGGGTGCTCTCCTTGTCTTTGCTGGTCCGGGGTCCCAGCAGGCACATCTTCAACTCCGGAATTATCAGAACCAATCAAACGATTCCTCAGAAGCACCATTCTTCAAACATCGGAAATTTACAACATCGAAAATCAACTTGTCAAAATCACTTGATCAATAGAATAGAATGCCCAAATCATGCTTAAAATCATCAACATAGCAAGATTATAGTCCAACATTGACAAGAAACAAATCACAAATCAGATTTCCACAAAAGCCCAAAGGCAGAAATTTTTCCCTATTGGTCGATACATGTGGTCGATGGCATCGACCAATAGTATCGACCAAAAACATTCTGCGTGAAAAACAGAATATATGGTTCACCCGTTTCATTTCCAAAACATTTCCATTTCAAACTTGGCTCTGGGGAAAACTTCTCCTTAAGGTCTCTAAGGGTTTTAGGGGTGATTTGAGACTTCCAACACTCTTGCAAGCTTGCATTGATCAACAACACAAGTAAGTCTCATTCTCTTCTTCTCTCTTCTTGCGTTTTCATTTACCAAGATATGATTTTTCTTCAAAACTGCAAAATGGTTGATGCTAATGGTTAGAATCATGTCTAGGGACGTTTAGAAACATGCTCCCACCATTTTACAAGCCAAACTAAGCATGAAACACAAGATTTCACATTCTTGGATTCAAAAATCACTATTCATCTCAATATTTCCAACTTTACAAATACTTGCCTCATTTTTAAACCAAAACGAATTTTGACATGAAACCAAGTCCCACATGACTAATTTACCATGGGGAAGGTGTTCCCACATTCGGTTTGCCAAAATTCCAACTTTTGAAAAATCTCAAACATAGCCCAAAGAGGGATTTCTTCCTTCACATTCTTGCTGAATTTTCACTTCTACATGGCCAAGATGTTAGATTTTCACCAAACGAAACATCCCAGCATGTTTATCCAAGTCTTATACACATGCTAGTATGTTCGAATAGCATTTTCGCAACAATTTCAAATTTTCAAAAAATTACAAAAATGCCCTTCATCTAACAAATGAACAAGGGAATTAATCAAAATGAAATTTCTTTCTTGTCTCCGCAGGTTCATCATGCCCAGAGGAGGACGGAGGGCTGACAGAGGTATAGGACATGCTCCACGGCAGGAGGTGACCGAGGAGGACCTCTTCATATCACCTCAGGCAGAGTTCCTGTTCGAGCACTACTTCTATGACATACCGATCGAGTACGGGCGGTTGGTAGTCTTAGATGAGCTAGAGACATTTCGCATACGGGAGAGGTTAGAGGCGATGGGATGGTTATCTTTGTACACCACGCCATATCCAGTCTACCTAGAGCTTGTCAGGTACTTTTATAGTAACCTGACCTACCGATTCGAGGATGACCCGCGAGATGGTCCTCGGATTGTCATCTGCTCCGTGGTCAGAGGCGTTGAGATCACATTCACTACCAGCGAGTTGGCTGGGATCTTGGGAGTGCCGTCTGTACCCGACTTTCGCTTGTGGATTCCTCCTCGCACTGACATTCTGGAGGGTCTCATTCCATACGAGACACACTAGATATGCAAGACTCTGTGGGACGATGAGAACTGCTTCATGCCCAGGAGTGGCACTTCTATGATACCATCTGCCCGAGTCATCGCTCGCTTTGTCGGGCGAAACATTATTCCGAAGGCAGGGCATCACAGTAGGGTGACGATTATGGAGGCACTAGTCATCTATTGCATTTACACTGGCGTGCAGATAGACTTGGCTCACATCATGCAGCATATCATGATAGACCGAGTTGAGTTTCCCGGGGTCAGGAACTTAGCTTTCGGCCGGGTCTTGACACGCATTTTCCAGTACTTCCAGGTGGATTTAGAGGACACACTGATGATTCCTGATATAGAGATAGGTGAGGACCTCTATGTGAAATCCAGCCCAGACCTAGCCCGGGGTACCCTATTTGTTTTGGGATAAAGAAAGACTTGTTTAATGTTAGACCTTGAAGTTGGACCTTGATTTCATTGTTGTTATCCTTGAAAGCCTTAGGAGGCCATGTCCGGCCTTATCCTTACCCTGACCCGGCCCGGAATTTGTATTGTCTATTGATCCAATGACCCGAAGTGGTGGGAAAAGTCCTTGTGTACCCTTTTGGTTGATGATTTGGTGTCGGAGCCCAAGCCCATGGACATTGGCGATGATGCCCCTCACTTGAGAGCATTGTCAGCTTTAGTTTTGAATCTGCGCACCGAAGAGGGGTGAATTAGTTGAAATACCTAATGAACTCCTGTGCTCAATCCAAAAGTATATCCCGAAACTAGACTTTTTTATGGACTTGTAGGAGAAAACCCCACTCAATTTGACCCCATATAGCCCTCCAAATCCCTGTCCGAAGTTGCTGAACTATGTCTGGCAAATCCTGCTTGCGCATCGAAGAAGGTGAGCTTAATTGATGGATCTAATGAACTCTCATGCTTGATCCAAAGGTATTTCTGGAAACTAGACTTCTTTATTGACTTGTAGGAGAAAACCTCACTCAATTTGACCTTGTATAGCCTTCCGAATCCCTGTTCGAAGTTGCTGAACTATTCCTGAGAATTCTGTTGAAACTGCTGTTGGTCGATACTATTGGTCGATACTATCAACCAAAGGTATCGACCAAAACAAGCCCAGAATCGTGATAAAGATGCTGTTTGGATATTCCTTTGTCCTTTTAAGTGAAACCTCGAACCTAAATCATTATTTCACTCATTTCAACATCTGAGAACGTGGGAAAGCTCCTCTAAGCCTCCTCCTTGGCTTGGGTGATGATCTTCTACAAGAATCATTGTTTCTCTTCTCTAATCTCTTCTCCAAGGTATGTAATCTCTCACTCTCTCTCTAATCTACTTCTACCTCATCTTGTTCTTGCTACTGAGTTCGTGGAGAAGGTGTTGCAACCTTGCAACCACCTCTTCTACAAGCTCTCTTGGGTTGATTAAACCTCTCTTCATTCTTTCCATGCTATGATTCTCATACATGATGTTCTTGCTTTCTTATTTTGATTTTCCTCTTCTTTACAACATGAATTCATCTCTTAATCTGATTTTCTCTTTCAATTAGGTCTGATTGTATGTTAGTAATTGTCTATATTCTGCTGCTCATCATTCTATTGATTAAATTCCTAAGTTCTCTTGCAATTGTAATGGTTTTCATTGAAGAACATGGGTCTTGCAAGTTTGAACCTAGGACCTCAAATTGGGGGTTTTCAATCCGACCATTGGATCATGTTAATTCTTTCTACGTAGTCTCTTGCTACTGTTCTTAAGCATCCCTCCAAGTTTCATATCGATCCGAGACCCGGAAGACCCATTTTGAGCCAAAACCCAAAAATCCCATTTTCTTTGTCCAAGACTCGTTGGTCGATACTATTGGTCGATACCATCAACCCAATGTATCAACCAACAAGGTTGTCTGTCGAAACTTTTGCCCGAGCTTTTGATCCGTTCGATCTCCGATTGTTTTGATTTCTTCTCTAATCCTTCATATATGTTTGTTTAGGGTTTTAAGACTATAATTGGACCATTCTCTTGTGACTTCGGATCATCTTCTTCACAATTTGAGGTAAGGATGGTTATTGCCATATAACATAGACTCGTATGACTTTTACATTGCTGTTGGTAACTTAGTAGACTTAACTTATTAATTGATTTTAGACATCATATGACTACTGTAGTTACCTTATGACATTAACACCATGCTTAATTACTTGATTTATCATGTTTACTTATTCTTGTCATTTATTTATATACTGTATTATGAGATGTTATGACATGTTTTCAATATGATAATGTATTGTTGATATGTAATGGATGGAAATAAGCATGTGATTGCTTAGGTATGATTTGGGATTGGGGAGTGCCCCTACTGGTACTTCTGTCCTTGGACATCGGAGGGAATAGTATGGGATGTTCTCCGAAGATGCCCATCGACGCTTTCCTGGATCATTGGATGACATACATAGGACTTGTCTAGATGTATGGCTAGGATGCCCCTGTCATATCAGACCCGAATCGGAAGGGCATTGAGACCGAACGACCCGTGGTAGTAGTGTGGATTTGTGGGCGCTCAAGACCGGTAACCACTCCGTGAGAGGACATAAATTGCATTGCGGATACCCGGAAGGGGCCATTTATTGGTAGGGTTGCAAATGGCTAGACTTGGGCTCACGGGCACTCAAGACCGGTGAAATGATCCGTGAGGGGACGTGAGAGCTTCCCGTTTACCATTTGTGGATGACCAATAGGGTTGATGAGTCCGGTGAGTAATATCCGTGACTCTAGTGTGAAGGATACCGGAAAGGATCCCGAGAGGGGAGGAATGGACGTATCTCGGGAACCGACATGATATGACTAAGTAGATGACTTGCATTGGGCTAGGCTTTACTTTGACATGCGCCAATACTTAGACCAAATGGTGATGTGAGAGAGTGGTGACCGAAACCCCCAACCATGGATTTGTCCGAGAGGGATGCAGGACCCAACTTCCCCCCGGTGATGAGTGACCGAGACTACCTAAAGAAGTATGGTGCTATGACTTAAAGCATGTCTACCATAGAGACCAACATACTTAGAGTTAGAATCATATTTGCATCTTATGTCTCATATCATCTGCATCAGTTCATGATTGATATCATATGGCTTATGTATTATGGAATAACTTTCCTTGCTGAGTTCTTTTGAACTCACTCCTTTTTGCAACATATTTTGTTAGACTTTTCGCAGTACTCCTACCGTTGGATCGTGACGGTCAACACTTCGAGGACTAAGTTGGTGACTCATACCACTTTGGCTACGGTGACTACATCGGTGAAGGCTATCAGTTCAAGACTCATATTTGTCAGGAGTAGATCCGGCCTGGCTTAGTTTCTTATTGTCACATCCTCCCAGCCGGTACCCTATCTGGCATACCCGAGAGTGTGATCCACAGCCCGAAGATCAGGTATCGAGTAATCAACCTCCCACATAAACAATAACATAATCATGAACAATCATAATAAAAGTGCGGAAGATAAACCATAGATCCAATAAGGAAAGAATGAATCATAAATGAATCAAATACTAGATAAAATCAGAGTGTCAACAGATAAGTAAAGTGAGGCAAAAATCCCACTCTACAACCAGCGGAAAGTAGCTCTAAAAGATAATAAACTAAACAAAATCTAATCCCAGTAGCAAGTACATTGGGTAACTAAATTGTTCTCCACTTTATAGACAACATCCTTATAAGTGTAAATCTCATAAATGGCACAAGGACGCTTCCACTCAATGGTCGGACTAAGCATCGTACGGAGCATAACCACTCGCGGGATCTTCAAAGTGTAATTGTGGTAACCGCAATCACCTTCCCCGGAGATATGCCTCTTCGCCTTGCGCTTCTTCATAGGGACCGTCATAATACTCAAGACTGCAGGATAGTCTAACAAACATTGTACAATAAAGGAATGAGTTTCAAAGAAACTCAGTAAGGCAGTTAAATCCATAATATCATAAATGGCAAGATTTTAGAACAAACATAAATGCAATATGATATGAGACAAGCAATGAATGAATGAATCTAACTCTATGTATGCTGGTCTCTATTGGCAGACATGCTTTAAGTCATAGCACCGTACTTCTTTAGGAAGGTCTCAATCACTCATCATCAGTTGGTAATGGGTCCGGCATCCCTCGGGACATTCCATGGCTGGGGGTTAAGTCACCACTCTCTCACATCACCATTGGTCTAAGTACCGGCGCATGTCGGGGTAAAACCTAGCCAAATGCAAGTCTTCTACTTAGTTACATCAAGTCGGATCCGAGATACGTCCATTCCTCGTCCCCGACGATCCTTTCCGGTATCCTTCACACTAGAGTCCTCATAGTCCCCGACTACGGACTCATCAACCCTATTGATCATCCACATATGGTAAACGGGAAGCTCTCACGTCCTCTCACGGGTTGGTTACCGGTCTTAAGCGCCCGTGAGCCCAAGTCTAACCATATGCAACCATACCAATAAATGGCCCCCACAATGTGATTCCTGTCCTCTCACGGGTTGGTTACCGGTCTTGAGCGCCCATGAATCCCCATTGCTACCACGGGTCGTTCGGGTCTCAATACCCCCTCCGATTAGGGTCCGACATAACAGGACATCCTAGCCAAACACTACTAGACAATCCTAGATATGTCATCCAACAGCTTTAGGAAGGTGTCCGAGAGGGCATCTCCTGAAACATCCCATAATATTCCCGTAGTAGTCCAAGGACAGAAGTGTCAAAAGGACACCTCTCCTTTCCAAACCATACTTAAGCATACACATGCATCAATTCATATCATCACATATATGGTAACTTCATATATGGAAAGAAATCAATAATTACAATCAACTTGTATATAATTGGTAAGTAAATCATACATGAATCAATTTAAGCAATGCTACCGTAATCAAGGTTATGCAACAGTAGTATATCATTGTAAGAATCTAATTTAGGAAACATATCAATGATATTCAAATATAGAAACTAGATTCATGCTATCTATGTAATTAAGGAAATAACCATCCTTACCTTTTATAACTCGCAAAGGAATCCTAAGAAATCAAGTAAGATCTTGGCAAACTTGAGAAGAAGGTCCTAAACAAGTATATACAACATATTAGGAAAGATCCCTAACAGAAAAGATACCAAAACATCCAACACAGACCAATTCTCGGAGTTGCTGTACTCATTGGTCGAGTGGATTGGTCGATGGTCCATCGACCAATCAGTCGACCAATGCAGACGATAGCCTAAAAAAAACGAGTTTTAAGATATGAAATCCGAATTTGGTGGTTCAAAAGGGTACTAATCAAGGGGTAAACTACATCAGTAGTATTCTAACATAAAGGGGACCTCAAAACATTAATCCAAACAAGACATCAAGATCCAAATTAGGAAACAAAAAGTTACCATAATTAGATCAACCATGGATCTTGATGAATTCGAAATAGAAATCAAAGACAAGTACAATAGGAGGATGGATCATTGCTTCGGTAAAGGTATCATGAAAACATACTTAGATCTTCAAGGAAATAGGCTTAAAAGCATAAATCTAAATAAGGAAACAAAACCTACCATATATGTAACTATCATGATTCATGAAGAAAACATGGTATGGTAGAAGAGAAACAACTAGAGATTGATAGATCATGGATCATGAAAAGAAAAACACAAGTAATTGGCTACTAACATGATCAATATAGAAGATCCAAGGAGATCAGAATTCAAATCAGAAGTTTAACAAGATTAGATCATGGTTTGATCATGATTCCTTCAAAAGCTTGCAATGATCATGGTTAAGATCATTGTTCTAGCCTCTAATCCTTAGGATAATCATGAGAGACAAGTCCAGAGATGTTTGCAACAGAGAATGCAGCATCTCCTCTACTGTCTCAACTCAAAAAGGAAAGAAAATAAGAGATAGAGGAGAAGAAGAGAGTGTAGACATACCTTTTGATGCAAAAGGAAGAGTTTCGACGAAGATCCGTCAAGAAAATCACCAAGGATGCAAGGGAGATGACTTGCAGAGGTCTTTGTCTGTTCCAAAGAGTTTGGAGGCAGCAAATACGAAGTGGACTCGAGATTGGACTTAAATAGAGCAAGAAAAACCTAATTGCCAAAGACAGGACTCATTGGTCGAGTGGATTGGTCGACTGGTCCAGTCGACCAATCAGTCGACCAATGCTAATAGCAAATCCAAAACAGGGAATTGAAGACCCAGATCAAATCCAATCCTAAAGGGGTTTTGCACACATGTCAAGTGACTTACCTAATAGGTAGAAATGCCTTCAAACCAAAATAGAGAGCACCCCAAGTCCATCAACTAATCCGATCTTCATCAAGATTCAGTTTCCATAAATAGAACTTCATCATCAACTTTCATGGATTCAAAGCCAGACACCAAGTCCACCACTGGGATGGCCCAAAGCTGACTTCTTACTTTACTTCGGGTCATCGGACCTACAAATAACAAGGTTTCCGAGTCAAGGTTAGGGCTGGGTTTTACATTCTCCCCCCCTTAAAGAAATTTTGTCCTCGAAATTGAAAGCGTACCTGTACTTCCAAAGAGGTAAGGAAACTTCTCCTTCATGTCTTCTTCCTTCTCCCAAGAAGCTTCTTCAGGGGTATGGTTCTTCCACCGAATCTTCACCAAAGGAATGGTGCGATTCCGCTGCTGCTTGTCCTTCCTATCCAAGATTTCGGCCGGTTCTTCATCGTAGGTCAAATCAGCACTAAGTCCTTCAGGTGCTTGCTGCAAAATGTGTTCGGGATTCTCTATGTATTTTCGGAGCATCGAAATATGAAACACATTGTGAACACCAGCAAGAGGCGGAGGTAATGCTAATCGATATGCAACAGGTCCAACCTTTTCCAAAATCTCGAAAGGTCCAATGTAACGAGGGCTAAGCTTTCCCTTAACATTGAATCTCATCACACCCTTCATTGGTGAAACTTTCGTAAAGACTTTCTCTCCAACTTGAAATTCCAAATCGGTCCTTCTCTTATCAAGATAAGATTTCTGTCTTGATCGGGCAGACTTAATCCTTTCTCTTATCATATCTACCATAGCACTCGTAGCTTCAATCATTTCAGGACCTAAGACTTTTCTTTCACCTGTCTCACTCCAAGACAAAGGTGTCCTACAAGTACCGCCATACAAAGCCTTGAATGGAGCCATGCCTATTGTTGCTTGATAACCGTTGTTATAGGAAAACTCAACCAAAGCTAGGTGTTCATCCCAATTACCACCCATATCCACCACACAAGATCTCGAGCATGTCTTCCAATGTCCGAATTGTCCGCTCGATTGTCCGTCGACCGTGGATGATGAGCTGTACTCAAGTTCAATTGGGTTCCCAAGGCCTTTCGCAAACTATTCCAAAACCTTGAGGTGAACCTAGGATCACGATCCGAAACAATACTCAATGGCACACCATGCAGACGAACCACATTATCCACATAAAGCCTTGCTAGCTTATCCAGAGTATGAGTGATCTTCATAGGAATGAAGTGGGCTGATTTGGTCAACCTATCAACAATCACCCACACAGTGTGATTGCCTTTACTTGTCCGAGGCAAGCTAGTCACAAAGTCCATGGAGATATCCTCCCACTTCCAACTAGGAATAGGAAGAGGCTGAAGTAATCCCGATGGAGGTTGTCTAACGGCTTTCACACGTTGGCAAGTCTCACACTTGGCAAAAAAATCATCAACATCAGCCTTCAGACCAATCCACCAAAAATGTTCTTTCAAGTCCTTGTACATCTTGGTGCTTCCGGGTGTATAGTAAAGACCGACTGGTGTGCTTCCTTCAATATTTCTTTCTTAATTTCTTCGTTTAGGTGCACGCACGGTCTTCCTCTAAACAACAAAGCACCATCCATGGATATACCAAAGTTGGGGTCCGACTCAGGATTCGAAGAAATCTTCTCAACTTTGATCAAAAGCTCTTGATCAGAACTTTGCAGAGCAACAATCTTATCTCTAAGACCAGATCTTGCTGTCATGGCAGAAAGAATAAAATCAGAATTCTTAGGGACAATTTCCAAATCAAAACTCTCAATAGAAGACCACAATGGTAAACTCAAAGCATTCAAATCCAAAGTCTTCTTCTGGTTCTTCCTACTAAGAGCATCAGCAACAACGTTTGCTTTCCCGTGGTGATACTTGAATATCACAATCATAATCGGAGACTAGTTCCAACCATCTCCTTTGTCTCATGTTCAACTCCTTTTGGGTAAAGAAGTATTTCAAACTCTTATGATCCGTGAAAATGGCAATCTTCTCACCGTAGAGGTAATGTCTCCAAATCTTCAAAGCAAAGACAACGGCGGCAAGTTCTAGATCGTGAGTGGGGTAATTCCGCTCATAATCTTTCAATTGCCGAGAAGCATAGGCTACGACCTTGCCATGTTGCATCAGTACGCAACCCAATCCAATCTTTGACGCATCGGTATAAAATCGTCATACCGCCGGAACTATCGGTATAGTCAAAACCGGGGCACTTGTCAATCTATCTTTCAACTCTTGGAAATTCTTCTCACAAAGGCGTCGACCAAACAAACTTTTCTTCTTTCCTGGTCAACTTAGTCATAGGAGCAGCCAACCGAGAAAAGTTCTCAATAAACCTTCTCGTAGTAACCCGCCAATCCAAGAAAACTTCTTATTTCCGTTATCGACTTCGGTCTTTCCCAATCAGCCACAGCTTGTACCTTTTCAGGATCGACACCGAATACCTTCGGCTGAAACTGCATGACCAAGGAATACCACTCTCTTAAGCCAGAAATCACACTTGCTAAACTTAGCGAACAACTTCTTTTCTCGCAACCTTTGCAAAGTGAAACTTAGATGGCTCGCATGCTCTTCTTCGCTCTTCGAATAGATCAAGATGTCATCAATGAAAACAATCACAAACTTATCAAGCACATCGTGAAATACTCGGTTCATGAGGTCCATGAACACTGCAGGGGCATTGGTCAATCCGAAGGGCATGACTCTAAACTCGTAGTGACCATACCGTGTTCGGAAAGCTGTCTTGAAGATATCACTAGACTTCACTTTCAATTGGTGATATCCGGACCTTAAGTCAATCTTTGAGAACACAACTGCACCCTTCAACTGATTGAAGAGATCATCAATTCTGGGTAGCGGATATCTATTCTTGATAGTCAGCTTATTCAACTCACGGTAGTCGATGCACAAGCGCATACTACCGTCTTTCTTCTTGACAAACAAGACCGGAGCTCCCCAAGGTGACACACTAGGCTGTACGAAACCTCTATCAATGAGCTCATTCAACTGATTTTGCAACTCTTTCAACTCAGTAGGAGCCATCCTATACGGAGCTTTAGATACCGGAGCGGCACCAGGGACGAGATCAATAGAAAACTCGACATCCCCGTCCTGGAGGCACTCCCGATAGATCATCAGGGAAGACATCAACAAAGTCGCAGAAAACTCTGACTTCATCGACTCTTTTCTCCACTTTACCCTTGCCTTCAGATGAAGCATCATCCACTAGGGCATAGACTTGCATCAATGCGGACAGCACCTTCTTACAGACCCTTCTCTTTTCACCCTGAAATTCTAAGACCGGACTTCCACAAATATGGAACTGAATCTTCTTTGAGGAACAAAGGAACACAGCTTTGTGGGCTGTTAACCAATCAATTCCAAAATAACATCGAAGTCCTTCATGTCAAAAATTACAAAATTGGCTTCCAAGTTCTTCTCACCAATCAACATAGGACATTTAGATAACCCCTTATCTAGTTTCACAACAGACCAAGAGGTGTACTAATCAATAAACAACTAGACAACTTCTCGTGGATTAGGTTAGTCTTCTTGATGAATGCAGATGACATGAACGAATGAGATGCACCCGTATCAAATAAGACAAATGCAGAAATAGAAGCAACTAACAATGTACCCGTAATCACTTCATGGCTTGGATCCCGCTCAAAGACCTGGAAATACTGAATACTCTACCAGAGGGAGGAGCAGGAGCACTCTTCACCACCGGGCAAGCTCTTTGGGTAGGCCGCTTCGGACAGCACGAGCAAAATGACCAGCTTGCTTTGCAGAGAAACAAACGAGATTGCTTGGATCCAACAGGGGGTGGCTGCAACAGAGGGCTTCGAACAAAAGGCCTTGCACTTGCACTTGCACTTGCACTTGCTGGTGGTCGGTTTCCGCCATACTTTGTCCTAAACTGGCCGGGCTGCTGAAAACCCGTGTTTCGACCTACACTCTTAGCCCGAAAGGTAGGAGTGGGGTAGGGTGTAGGTCTCACAAAACAACGGTCATTACGATCCACCAAACCAGAATTCCTTGACTGCCGTGGCTTTTGCACACGAGCACTTTCCTTCTCTCGTTTCTTCCAACTTCTTCGAGTTCGCACCACTTGAGCATAGCTCACTATAGGCTGGATCTGTGAGGTAAGCTTTAATGGCGGGCGCAGTTCTTTGAAGAACTTCTTTGCTTTGGCGAGGTCATCCTTCGGAGAATCTGGAGCAAAGAAATGAAGCTCCTCGAACTTCGTTGGTACTCCAACACAGACAGAGATCCTTGAGTAAGAACCATAAACTCAGCTTCCTTCGCATCTTTCACCGCCTCGGGAAATTAATTCATACAAAAAGCCTCTTTAAACAACTCCCAAGTTACAACTCCTGCATGCAAACCTTCCAATACAGGCCGAGTGGAGATCCACCATGCATCAGCTTCTTGTTGTAACTTCTGTTCAAGCAAACAGAATCTTCTAAGCTTCCGAGCATTGCGGATGTCGGAAAGCCTTCTCCAACTCACGAAGCCACTTGTTAGGAAACAAGGGGTCCTTGGTAACTCCCAAGTGAAAGTGGGTACTTGCATCTTCGTAAAACTCTCCATCAAAGCGAGTATGAGGAGTTCCAGCTAAACCTCCCGCATTCAGGTTTGCGGCATGAGGATTCACATTAGCACCAGCTCGGGTCTCATTATGCAGAGTCATGAAACCCACCAACATCTCGGTTGAACCGAGCTGCTTTGTCTGCATCATATTGCCCATAATATTGGCAATATCTCGGAAACTTCCAACATTCGGGGCACCAGGTATCTCATGGGTACCCTGATCAACATTAGGTATCTCACCACCTCCATGAGGTATCTCACCACCTCCTTGAGGTATTTCACCACCTCCTTGACCACTGGATTCACCACGCCCACTTCTCGGAGTAACCATTCCCGCAAAACCGAGAACATCAAAATACCGAATTTCGAAGTTTCAACATAAACCACAAGTCCAAATGATTTGAAAACTTAAATCATGCTTAAATATATCCATATAGTCATCAAACAATAATCCATAAGGCAAAAATCACATTTTCCAAAAATTTAACAGCAAATGAGGTCTCTGTGACCATTGGTCGAGTGATTGGTCGACTGACCCAGTCGACCAATGAGTCGACCAATGCAGACAGAATGCGAAAATTCGCATTATAAGCCTCATTTTCACATTCCAACCTCATTCTAACTTCTTCCAAAGGTGAGAGAGCTCTAGGGAAAGTCTCCAAGAGTTCTCACAAGTGTTCTTAAGGTGTTTTGGTGCTTCAACAACAACACAACAACACACAATCATCACAAACAAGGTAAATCTCTTATTCTTTCTTCCATTTTCATCTTCTCATGCTTGCATTTCAATCAAAACCATGCTTTGCTTGTATCCAATGCTAGAAATCATGCTTAGGAATGCTTAGAAACATATTCCCTAGGTTTTTAAACACAATGCCATGCATAGACAACAAGTTTTAACATATTGGTGTTCATCTCGCAACGTTTTCATACCGAAATCGATATCTTTAGAAAAATTCCGTTTTCTCTCAAACTGCTTGAAATTTTCGCAAGAGATCAAATGCTACATGCTCAAGATGACATTGTAGATAGGTCCATACAATTTGATTTAACCAATTTCAACTTTTCAAAAATCCAATTTTGACCTAAATTGCAAAATCCCCAAATTTCCTTCTTGCTGAATTTTTCGCTTTAATCCAAGTTTTCGATCGATTTTCATCAAACAAACTTCATAGACATGAAATTCCAAGTATTGCGCACATGCTAGTATGTTCAAATCAAATTTCCCCAAAATTTGAAATTTTCCGAAAAATTACGAAAATACCCTTTTGGCTGAAATCTTAAAGTAGCACTAACTGGAATTGTCTCTTGTCTCTTTCACAGATACCCACTATGTAGAGGGGAGGGCGAGGACGAGGTAGAGGTCGTGGTCACATTGTAGGTGCTCTTAGGGGCAGAGGTCGGGTTCCTTCGTGAGCCTGAGACGGGAGGTCGGGAGACCGGACATGTTTGACACACCTCGGGCCGAGTTCCCGTACGAGGCCTACTTCGCCATCGCAATATCGAGATGGGACGTCTACTCCACTTACGCCAGCTCGTAGCCTTTAGGATTCGGCAGAGATTCGACACATTGCGGTGGACTCATCTCTTCACCGAGGATCCGCCGGTATACCCGGAACTAGTGAGGTTGTTCTTCAAGCAACCTTACCTACACGAGAGGAGGCTCGGGGTCAAGGACATCCACTTAGACTTGTCCTCAGGAGCAGGGTCTTCCGAACTCAGATTCGCTTCTCCACCCGGACACTGGCTGAGATCTTGCAGGTTCCTTATAATGCAATATGATATGAGACAAACATAAATGCAATATGATATGAGACAAGCAATGAATGAATGAATCTAACTCTATGTATGCTGGTCTCTATTGGCAGACATGCTTTAAGTCATAGCACCGTACTTCTTTAGGAAGGTCTCAATCACTCATCATCAGTTGGTAATGGGTCCGGCATCCCTCGGGACATTCCATGGCTGGGGGTTAAGTCACCACTCTCTCACATCACCATTGGTCTAAGTACCGGCGCATGTCAGGGTAAAACCTAGCCAAATGCAAGTCTTCTACTTAGTTACATCAAGTCAGATCCAGATACGTCCATTCCTCGTCCCTGACGATCCTTTCCGGTATCCTTCACACTAGAGTCCTCATAGTCCCTGACTACGGACTCATCAACCCTATTGATCATCCACATATGGTAAACGGGAAGCTCTCACGTCCTCTCACGGGTTGGTTACCGGTCTTAAGCGCCCGTGAGCCCAAGTCTAACCATATGCAACCATACCAATAAATGGCCCCCACAATGTGATTCCTGTCCTCTCACGGGTTGGTTACCGGTCTTGAGCGCCCATGAATCCCCATTGCTACCACGGGTCGTTCGGTCTCAATACCCCTCCGATTAGGGTCTGACATAACAGGACATCCTAGCCAAACACTACTAGACAATCCTAGATATGTCATCCAACAGTTTAGGAAGGTGTCCAGAGGGCATCTCCTGAAACATCCCATAATATTCCCGTAGTAGTCCAAGGACAGAAGTGTCAAAAGGACACCTCTCCTTTCCAAACCATACTTAAGCATACACATGCATCAATTCATATCATCACATATATGGTAACTTCATATATGGAAAGAAATCAATAATTACAATCAACTTGTATATAATTGGTAAGTAAATCATACATGAATCAATTTAAGCAATGCTACTGTAATCAAGGTTATGCAACAGTAGTATATCATTGTAAGAATCTAATTTAGGAAACATATCAATGATATTCAAATATAGAAACTAGATTCATGCTATCTATGTAATTAAGGAAATAACCATCCTTACCTTTTATAACTCGCAAAGGAATCCTAAGAAATCAAGTAAGATCTTGGCAAACTTGAGAAGAAGGTCCTAAACAAGTATATACAACATATTAGGAAAGATCCCTAACAGAAAAGATACCAAAACATCCAACACGGACCAACCTGGAGTTGCTTTGTACTCATTGGTCGAGTGGATTGGTCGACTGGTCCGATCGACCAATCAATCGACCAATGCGAGACGATAGCCTAAAAAACAGAGTTTTAAGATATGAAATCCGAATTTGGTGGTTCAAAAGGGTACTAATCAAGGGGTAAACTACATCAGTAGTATTCTAACATAAAGGGGACCTCAAAACATTAATCCAAACAAGACATCAAGATCCAAATTAGGAAACAAAAAGTTACCATAATTAGATCAACCATGGATCTTGATGAATTCGAAATAGAAATCAAAGACAAGTACAATAGGAGGATGGATCATTGCTTCAGGTAAAGGTATCATGAAAACATACTTAGATCTTCAAGGAAATAGGCTTAAAAGCATAAATCTGAATAAGGAAACAAAACCTACCATATATGTAACTATCATGATTCATGAAGAAAACATGGTATGGTAGAAGAGAAACAACTAGAGATTGATAGATCATGGATCATGAAAAGAAAACACAGTAATTGGCTACTAACATGATCAATATAGAAGATCCAAGGAGATCAGAATTCAAATCAGAAGTTTAACAAGATTAGATCATGGTTTGATCATGATTCCTTCAAAAGCTTGCAATGATCATGGTTAAGATCATTGTTCTAGCCTCTAATCCTTAGGATAATCATGAGAGACAAGTCCAGAGATGTTTGCAACAGAGAATGCAGCATCTCCTCTACTGTCTCAACTCAAAAAGGAAAGAAAATAAGAGATAGAGGAGAAGAAGAGAGTGTAGACATACCTTTTGATGCAAAAGGAAGAGTTTCGACGAAGATCCGTCAAGAAAATCACCAAGGATGCAAGGGAGATGACTTGCAGAGGTCTTTGGTTCGTTCCAAAGAGTTTGGAGGCAGCAAATACGAAGTGGACTCGAGATTGGACTTAAATAGAGCAAGAAAAACCTAATTGCCAAAGACAGGACTCATTGGTCGAGTGGATTGGTCGACTGGTCCAGTCGACCAATCATTCAACCAATGCTGACAGCAAATCCAAAACAGGGAATTGAAGACCCAGATCAAATCCAATCCTAAAGGGGTTTTGCACACATGTCAAGTGACTTACCTAATAGGTAGAAATGCCTTCAAACCAAAATAGAGAGCACCCCAAGTCCATCAACTAATCCGATCTTCATCAAGATTCAGTTTCCATAAATAGAACTTCATCATCAACTTTCATGGATTCAAAGCCAGACACCAAGTCCACCACTGGGATGGCCCAAAGCTGACTTCTTACTTTACTTTGGGTCATCGGACCTACAAATAACAAGGTTTCCGGGTCAAGGTTAGGGCTGGGTTTTACACTTATGATTATGTTATTGAGGAGACATTGTATAAGTTAGAAGAAACTGTAACTTAGTTGCTTACCTTTTTATTTTCCTCCTTTGGAGATTTGGTTGTAACCTTTACCTTATTTCGATCTACCTTCCGCACAGTTGTCTTTTGATTTGGTACTTGTTATTCCGCACTCTGATGTTCGTTGTGATCCTTCTGTGATCATTTCTTAACTTTTATTATTAGATTACTTGAATACTATAAATTGTTCTTGCTTTTGATTATATTATTGTGATAAGTGGATATGATCGTTCCTAAACTGGATCTGTTGGGCTGTGGATCACTCCCGAGTAACCCAAGATAGGGTACCCCCGGGTGGATTTAGGGCGGGATGTGACACTCTGTGCATGGTCGGTCAAGAAAATGGGGCTTGGTAATGCGGTTAGATCAGACAATGAGGCCGACATCGATGGGGATGCTGAGGATGATGATGTAGATGAGCATGGAGACGATGATGATCAGGGTGATGCTCCAGTTCAGGATGATGACCAGGGGCATCAGGAGATTCCCGCTCCACGATTCTCCGAGGATGGAGGTCCATCTCACCAGACTTCTGAGGCTTCAGGTGTGACTTCTCATCAGTCTTCGATTTATTCCATACTCGAGAGGATCGAGGCTCGACAGATGAGGATGGAGACATACATGCACACTTTAGGTGAGAGGTTTACACGGCTCGAGGATGAGTTCAGATCGAGGAGGGATCAGACAGATCGTCGGAGTAGATCACCTAGATAGATAGCATTAGGAGTTTTCCTTTTTATGTTTCCCAGATGTACTTTCTTTCAGACTTGTAAAAATTTTCTTATGTGATTAATGAGATCAAATTGTTTTGCTTATATTATTGTATCTTATTCCATAATCAGTTAAGTTTCATTTATTCAGTTACTAATCTCGGTTATCTATTATTCAGCTCTAAGAATAGTTGAGTTACCCTTTTTGATCGGTAACTCGGAATGTTCCATCATCGCTTCCGTGGTTAGGGTCTTACCGAACCGGGGCTCGATACCACTGTCACATCCACCCAGCCGGTACCCTATCTCGGCATACCCGGGATGTGATCCACAGCCCCAAGATCCATAGTTCAGGGACCACATAATCCACATCGACGATAATACAATCATGAACAGATAATAATCATAAACTAACAATGAATGATCATGGAATTCAGAAATAAGGTGTCGACATAATCGAGTGCGGAAATAAATATCAAATCGGTATAAATTAAGAAGGCAGTGGGCGGAATCCACTCCTTCACCAAACGGAAGTGAGGTCAAAATTTAGTTAAGTACAAGTCTCAAGTTATAAAGGTAAGTTAAAGTTATTACAATTCTTCTAAGTATACTGTCACAAAAGAAGGGGTAACTACTCATAAGTCTCCTCCATAATAAATATATCTTCTTCAAAGTTGAGGACCATGGAGACCCAACATGACTGCTCCCATACAACTCCGGGCTAACCCCGGTACGCCCGGTAATCTTCTTCGGTATGGTCACCGAAGTCTTCAACGTAGCCAGCCTCCGGATGGTAGTATGAGGTATCCGGGTTCGCCTCGGGGAGGGTGCCATCGAGTAATCACCTGTAGAATAGCCTAACAAAATATTGCAACAGAAAAGGAATGAGTTCAAAAGAACTCAAGCAAGGAAGTTATCCCACCACACATAAACCACAAGATAATCATAAAATGATGCAGATGATATGAGGCATATAATGCAATATGACTTTATTCTAAGTATGCTGGTCATCTATGGTAGACATGCTTTAAGTCATAGCACCATACTTCTTTAGGTAGTCTCGAGTCACTCATCACCGGGGGAATTGGGTCCTGCATCCCTCTCGGACAAATCCATGGTTGGGGTTTCGGTCACCGCTCTCTCACATCACCATTTGGTCTAAGTATTGGCGCATGTCAGGGTATAGCCTAGCCCAATGCAAGTCATCTACTTAATCATATCATGCCAGTTCCAGATACTTCCATTCCTCCCCTCTCGGGATCCTTTCCGGTATCCTTCACACTAGAGTCACGGATATTACTCACCGGACTCATCAACCCTATTGGTCATCCACAAATGGTAAACGGGAAGCTCTCACGTCCCTCTCACGGATCATTTCACCGGTCTTGAGTGCCCGTGAGCCCAAGTCTAGCCATTTGTAACCCTACCAATAAATGGCCCCTTTCGGGTAACCGTAATGCAATTTATGTCCTCTCACGGAGTGGATACCGGTCTTGAGCGCCCACAAATCCACACTACTACCACGGGTTGTTCGGTCTCAATGCCCTTCCGAATCGGGTCTGATATGATAGGGACATCCTAGCCATACATCTAGACAAATCCTATGCATGTCATTCAATAACCCGGGAAAGCGTCAATGGACACCTTCGAAGAACATCCCATACTATTCCCTCCGATGTCCAAGGATAGAAGCACCAGTAGGGTACCCCTCAATCCCAAGTTATACTTAAGCAATCACATGCCCAAGTTCATCATATCAGTTCACAAGATACAACGTCATAATAAACATTCAATTCATGACATTGACATAAGTCATCATATATTGAAATTGATAAACATGATAAAACATTGGAGTAATATAATGTAAACACAAAGCTACTGTTAAAAGACATATGTAGCAAGTCTAACACGATAAGAATATGAAATAGAAACTATATTTACTAGGTTAGGAATACCAAGTCAAGATTTCCATATCCTAGGTAATTACATCGATAACTATCCTTACCTTGAATCGGAGAAGAGAATGGTCCAAGATCACAAGCAGTGGCCCAAATAGTCTTAAAGTCCTAAACAAGCATATATGAAAGGTTAGAGAAGAAATCGGAACAATCGGAGATCAAACGAATCGGAACCGGGCAAAAGTTGCTGACAAGAACTCTATTGGTCGATACATTTGGTCGATAGTATCGACCAATAGTATCGACCAAATCAATTCCAAGACAAACAAGTCTGGCTTTTCGGATTCTTGCCCGGATTTGGTCTTCCGGGTCTCGGATTGACATGAAACTTGGAGGATAGTCTAAGCATAACATGGGGACACTAATTATCAAGAAACTTTCATAATCCAATGGTCCATTTGGAAATCCCCAAATTGACATATTAAGGTTAAGAGTTGTAGATCATGGCATTGGCTATATCTCAATGCAAATTAGGGGAAAACATGGGGGATTAGGTAGGGAATCGTTTAGAAGTAACATGGAGCGCATATGCAAGGTATAGATTAGGTTAATCATGAGCTTCATCTCAGTTTTGGTAAATAAAGCAAGTTGGTAAGCAATAAATCATGGAAATGTGTAGTCAATGATCATGAGGTGAATCAATCATAGTCATATCGGTGAAAACATCATTGTATGGGGTTTAGAAGGTTCATGGCAAGGTGTATGCAAGGTTGCAGCACCTTGGCCATGGTCCCAACAGTAAAATAGAGAAAAGATGAGTGAGAAAGTGATTAGGAGAGAGAGTCATACCTTTAAAGTGGAACAAGAAAGTAGGAATGAGTGGTTGGCAATGATTGATGAAGAAGATGCTTCACCACTACCAAGGAGGAGTTCTTGGGAGGCTCTCTCACGTTCCCAGATGTTAAAAACGCGAGAATAGGGCTCCAGTCTCGAGGAATAAATAAATAGAAAAGAATATTCCAAGAATCTTTAAATCTGGGCTCAGCAGACTTGTTGGTCGATACCTTTGGTCGATGGTATCGACCAATAGTATCGACCAAAACAATCTCTGCAGAAATTTTACAGAATAGTTCAGCAACTTTAGGTGCGGACTTGGAGGGCTATACAAGGTCAAATTGCATGGGGTTTTCTCCTACAGTTCACTCAAGAGGTCTAGTTTCAGGGAGTACCTTCGGATTATGCACAGGAGTCCGTTTGCTATTTCAATTGTCTTGCTCTTCATCAGTGCGCAGATTCTAACTTAGCACTGGTAATGTGCTCAAGGAAGGAGCATCATCATCAATGTCCATAAACTGGAATCCCGACATTACGTCATCAACCAGTAGGGCCCATAAGTCCTTGCTACCACCACTTCGGGTCTTTGGACCTACAAACATAACAATGACCGGGTCGGGTCAAGGTTAGGTAAAAGCTGGATTTTACAGTGCCCGTGTGCAAAGAACGTGGCAGCAAAGGAACTCTGGTTTGGTTGACCGTACAGAGAGAAGGTTCACTAGACCTACACCATATCCTACTCCTACCTTTCAGCCAAGGAGTGTAGGCCAAAACTCTAGTTTTTCACCGGCCAAACAGTAGCATCAATTCAGTGGGAACAGACCGATTGTGTGTCACATCCTGCAGGAATCCATCCAGCCGGTACCCTATCTGGAATACCCGAGTGTGTGATCCACAGCCCTGAAGATCAAGTTTAGGAACGATCATATCCATTTAGCACAATAACAGAATCAAAAGCAAGAACAAATCATTGTATTCAAGTAATTTACTAACAAATGTCAAGAAAGGATCTCAAAAGGATCACTAAAGAATATCAGAGTGCGGAATAACATGATACTAAATCAAAAGACAACTGTAGAGTATAGCGGAAATATACTCCACAAACATATGCGGAAGGTAGATCGAAACTAAGACAAGTTCTAAGCTAATACAAGTAAAGTAAAAGTCTAGAAGAAACAAGAGAATCTAATTCACATCTTCAATCGACTCTTCTTCTTCTTCAGTCTTCATCTTCTTCACTTTTGGGTTATGCTCTTGAAGCTTCAGATCAACATCTAGCGCACGATCCCATTGCCAAACAAGACGATGCCGGCTGCCATCAATAGGAGCCATCAATGCAGACCAAATATGTATGTTGGTGATAACTCCATGAAATAGAGTTAAGATTGGTAACTTTATACTTGAGATGGCTTGATTTAGGAGTATTTCTATCTTTGTTTAAGTGTTAGTAGTCATTAGATGTTGTTTAATGGAGTCTTAATATGTTGCATCTTGTAAAGGTCCTTTATGTCATTCTTGCATGAATTTCTCTTCAATTAATGGATGAATTTGATCAGCCCTCTTTCTCTTGGCATTGTAGGTGAAGAACCATAACTTTGCTGTAACGATGCTGCAGCATCTCGACGCAGATTATTCCTAGATTGGACACACGTAGCATCATAAAGTGAAATGACTAAAAATGGCTAACTTAATGGACTTTCTTCTTGTCATTCCATGAAAGATCTCAGCCGTTGATATTAAAAGAAAATGTTCTAATCCTACAAGCCACTTTTAACCTAGGACTTTGGGGGAAAAAAGGGAGAAAAGAGGAGAAAAGGAGGTTGAACATGAAGAGGAAGGAGGGGAGCTGAACTCATGTGAGAGGGGGCAGAGCTCTTTGGAAGCGACTAGAGTTCTTTGGAGAAGACGATATGCTGGAGAAGAAGGCTGGTGCTCTTGTGGAAGCATTGCACCTCTTAGTTTCTTTGCAATTTTATAACTCTATCTTCTTATCTTCTAGCTTAATGATAACTATATCTATCTCTTTGTATTTGATTCTATTATGGGCTAAACTTATGTTGTGTTGGGATGATAGTAGTACCTAAACCTTAATTTTGAGATGTAACTATATAGTATTCTTTAGTTTTACTGCAATGCAACTTATTGTTAATGAATTCAGCATGTTATATATTGATTAATTTTAGTTCTTCATTGATCTTTCATGAACAATTGTTATGATTTAGTTAATTGGAAAGTTAATAGAGTCTAGATGCTTGCTGAATTGTGTGAGTTAGCTTAATCTTTAATTAGATTGTGTTAATTAGTAGGTTAGGTAGGAATACCCAATTGCCTCACATTGCCATGATTGGGATTGGGTTTAAATTGCATTTATATTTCAATTCTTCATAGGAATATGTAGATGTTTAATTAGGATGCTAAGCATATGTGTATTGGAAAATACCATTATGCCATTTCATTCCAGGTTCTTGACATATTTTGGGCTGTAGTATTACTTTAGTAGTTGCATTATAAAATTCAGGGGAAGGCAAATTGATTCCCAACACTCTTTTTACTCACTAAGTTTCTTCTATTGCTCATTCTCCATTTTAGTTCTTTAGTTTAATTACCTGTTATTTGATTATTTAGTTAGTCAATCACAAATCAATCTTATTAATCTTGTTTAATTCAGTTTTTACTTTTACATTGAAAGTTAAGGATAAAATTCTCTGTGGGATCGATACTGTACTTATCATTTATTACTTGATTGCGACACGTGCACTTGCGTAACATCTTGGTACACAAGCAATAGTTGGCTGCCTCGTTGTTCATTACCTTGTCCAAGGACTTCTGGAGCTGTACCATGTACGGAAAGGTCCTTCGTGCTGGGGCACGAGTTCTCTTTCAATCCTGCAATGTCATCTAAAAACAAGTCCTCCGAAGGGTAACCTCAAAAGAACTTAGCAAGTAATCCAAACACAATAAGCATCTTCACATGCATTCATAAACAAACATATATGCAATGACATGAAACAATATATGCAAATATGCTTCTAATCTATGTATGTATGCTGGTCTCTAATGACAGACATGCTTTAAGTCATAGCACCATACTTCTTTGGGTAGCTATTGAATCACTCATCCTCGGTTGGCAATGGGTCCTTCATCCCTTGGGACAATCCATGGCTGGGGTATAGGTCACCGCTTTCTCACATCACCGTTTGGTCTAAGTATTGGCGCATGTCAAGGTAAAGCTTAGCCAAATGCAAGCCATCTACTTAGTTACATTAACTCAGATCCAGATACGTCCATTCCTCCCCTCTCGGGATCCTTTCCGGTATCCTTCACACTAGAGTCAGCATAGTCCCGGACTACGGACTCATCAACCCTATTGGTCATCCACAAATAATAGACGGGAAGCTCTCATGTCCCCTCATGGATGTAACTCACTGGTCTCGAGTGCCCATGAGCCCAAGTCTACTATTTGCAACCCTACCAATAAATGACCCCCACAATATGATTCATGTCCTCTCACGGGTTGGTTACTGGTCTTGAGTGCCCATGAATCCCCATTGCTACCACAGGTCGTTTGATCTTAATACCCTTCCGAATCAGGTCTGATATAATGGGGACATGCTAGCCAAACACTGCTAGACAAGCCCTAGGTATGACAATCAATAATCCGGGAAAGTGTCAAAAGGCACCATCGAAAATATCCCATACTATTCCCACTAATGTCCAAGGATAGAAATGTCGAAAGGACACATCCCAATCCCAAATCATACCTATTCAGTCACATTCTCAAATCAGTTATAACATACACTGTGAAATCCAGCCCAAACCTAGCTAGGACACCCTATCTGTTTTGGGTGAAGAAATGTTAGTTTAATGTTATTCCTTGAAGTTGGACCTTGATTTTAGTGTTCTATCTCTTTCTTCTCTCGTTTCTTCTTCTTACTGTTCTAAATTGATGTTTTGATTATGGAGAAGGTGTTACACTACTGTAACTACCTATTCTCTAATCTCCTTATGTCTTAGAGTGAACCCCCAATCACTCTATGCATTCCTTGAAACCACATGGTGAGTTTGCTATGAAAACCATGTTGTTTCCAATTTAGAAACTCATGTTCCCAAATTATAAAGTACTAATTTTTTGACAATGGATGATGTCCAATTCATGCTAGATAGTCTTGGTATGTTTGTGTGAAGTTCGCTTTCGAATTTCGGATCAATCGGACTTCAAACGAAGAAGTTATGACCAAAACGATGCAATCTGGCCTTGTTGTCTCTGTTGGTCGACTGGTTGGTCGATTGGGGCCAGTAGACCAACCAGATCTGAAATCTGAGAAAACCTTCTGTTTTGGGTTTTTAGCTTCCTATTTAATCAAACCTCGAGCCTTTTTGTCTCCCCTGCCTCCTAAGCCCTCTGGAACGCGTGAAGACCTCTCTCAAGCTTTTCCTTTGCATTTGGTGAAGTTCTTTGCGAAGATTCAAGCCTTCCATCTTCCATTCCTCCGCTTAAGGTTTGTAGTCTCTCTTATAATCTATTTTACTGTTTTCATCTCTTATGTTTGGGATTATGAGGTGGATGCTGCAACCATCCCTTCTACAATATCCTTGCATTCTCTTTGTTTTAATGATTTCATATTGATCTTCGCCATGATCATTGTGGAATTATCATGAAACAATGTCTATTCTTGATCCATTCTTTGATTTGAATCTTAGCATGATTAGGACTACTTTTCATGATGGTTTAGAGTATGATTTCTGATTACTCTTTACTAGAATAAGAATCCCTCCATCTTTGGTTTTCCCTTTGTGATCATAGTACAATTTCATCGAAAACCATAATTGTTACTTTTATAGAAAGTTTTGTTTCCAAATTTGTATATTTGTGTTTTGATCAATGTTGGTGTTTAGACTTACTCTTTAGTGTTAGGATACTGTCATTGAGGTCTCCTCCAAGTTTGGTGATGTTTTGGATCATGTAAATCAAGTTTCGGATCAGATACATCAATTATGTACCTTACTGACTCTGTTGGTCAACTGGTTGGTCGACTAGGCCAGTAGACCAACCAATCGACCAAGGTTGACAGTAACTCCAATTTTTCTCCGTTTCGACTCCTATCTCTTGGATTTGCTTCTTATGACCTATACATGTTTTGTCAAGCTTGTTTAGGTGATTTTGGATCTGTAATCTGATCTCTCTATTGAAGATTATAAGTTCGGATTATGAGGTGAGTATTCCAACTCACAATATGCCTATTTACATGTCTTATTGTGTTATGACATGAATGCATGACCTAGCTACTGATGTTTAATTTATTTTCTTTACATCATGATACTTCGGTAACTACAGTAGTGTATTCATATTGTTATTTACATATTGGAATTGATGATATAGTATTGTGAATGTGATTTGGACTATGATATGAATATGAGTATGAATGTGATTTGTATGGAATCATGATGTGATTGAATATGTATGATTTGGGATTGGGGAATGTCCTTTTGACATTTCTGTCCTTGGACATCGGAGGGAATAGTATGGGATGTTCTCCGAAGATGCCCATCGACGCTTTCCCGGATTATTGATTGTCATACCTAGGGCTGTCTAGCAGTGTTTGGCTAGGAATACCCTGTTATATCAGACTCGATTCGGAAGGGTATTGAGACTGAACGACCCGTGGCAGCAATGGGGATTCACAGGCGCTCAAGATCGGTAACCAACCCGTGAGAGGACGTGAATCACATTGTGGGGGCCATTTATTGGTAGGGTTGCATATGGATAGACTTGGGCTCATGGGCGCTCAAGACCGGTAACCAACCCGTGAGGGGACATGAGAGCTTCCCGTTTACTATATGTGGATGACCAATAGGGTTGATGAGTCCGTAGTTAGGGACTATGAGGACTCTAGTGTGAAGGATACCAGAAAGGATCGCCAGGGGCGAGGAATGGATGTATCTGGAGCTGAGTTGATATAACTAAGTAGAAGACTTGCATTTGGCTAAGCTTAACCTTGACATGCGCCAATACTTAGACCAAATGGTGATGTGAGAGAGCGGTGAGTTAAACCCCAGCCAAGGTTGTCCGGAAGGTGTTCCTACCCACTACCAAACGGCGTTGTGTGATGAGACCTACCCAAAGAAGTATGGTGCTATGACTTAAAGCATGTCTGCCAATAGAGACCAGCATACATACATAGAGTTAGAAGCATATTGCATTTATTGTTTCATATTATTGCATACATGTTTGTTTGTGAATGCATGTGAAGATGCTTATTGTGTTTGGATTACTTGCTAAGTTCTATTGAGCTTATCCTTCGGGGGACTTGTTTTAGATGACATTGCAGATATGAAAGAGAACCCGTGCCACGGTACGAAGGACCTTTCCGTACATGGTACAGCTCCGGAAGTCCTTGGACAAGGTAATGAACAGCGAGGCAGACAACTCTCAAATTTGGACTGCGTTGATGGCTCCTATCGATGGCAGCCGGCATCGTCTTATTCGCCGATGGGATCGTGCACTAGATGCTGATGTGAAGCTTCAAGAGCATAACCTAAAGGTGAAGAAGATGAAGACTGAAGAAGAAGAAGAGCCAACTGAAGATGTGGATTAGTTTTCTCTATATTCTTCTAGACTTTTATTTTACTTGCATTAGCTTAGGGCTTTGCCTTAGATTTCGATCTACCTTCCGCATATGTTTGTGGAGTATATTTCCGCTATACTCCACAGTTGTCTTTTGATTTGGTATTTTGTTATTTCGCACTCTGATATTCTTAGTGATCCTTTTGAGATCCTTTCTTGAATTTTATTATTAACTTATTAGAATACAATGATTTGTTCTTGCTTTTGATTATGTTATTGTGCTAAATGGATATGATCATTCCTAAACTTGATCTTTTGGGCTGTGGATCACTCCCCGGGTAACCCCAGATAGGGTATAGGTTGGGTGGATTTGGCGGGATGTGACATACACAACCGATATCTCATCATATAGAAAGATACACATAAACATGATCAATCACATATGTAACTGATAAGAATAAGTATTTATAATCAAAGGAATACATGAACATGATACTACTGTAGTTAAAGTACTTGCATCAGTAATAGAATAATAAGAAAATACATTTATGGTAGTGAATCTAAGAGAATCCCAAAATAGAAACTAAGATTCACTCAATCTACGTAATTATGGAAATAACTGTCCTTACCTTAAATAGCTTTGATGAATATTGTAAAACCCAGCCCTAACCTTGACCCGGAAACCTTGTTATTTGTAGGTCCGATGACCTGAAGTAAAGTGAGAAGTCAGCTTTGGGCCATCCTAGTGGTGGACTTGGTGTCTGGCTTTGAATCCATGAAAGTTGATGATGAAGTTCTATTTATGGAAACTGAATCTTGATGAAGATCGGATTAGTTGATGGACTTGGAGTGCTCTCTATCTTGGTTTGAAGGCATTTCTACCTATTAGGTAAGTCACTTGGCATGTGTGCAAAACCCCTTTAGGATTGGATTTGATCTGGGCCTTCAATTCCCTGTTTTGGATTTGTTGTCAGCATTGGTCGACTGATTGGTCGACTGGACCAGTCGACCAATCCACTCGACCAATGAGTCCTGTCTTTGGCAATTAGGTTTTTCTTGCTCTATTTAAGTCCAATCTCGAGTCCACTTCGTATTTGCTGCCTCCAAACTCTTTGGAACGAACCAAAGACCTCTGCAAGTCATCTCCCTTGCATCCTTGGTGTTTTCTTGACGGATCTTCGTCGAAACTCTTCCTTTTGCATCAAAAGGTATGTCTAAACTCTCTTCTTCTCCATTATCTCTTATTTTCTTTCCTTTTTGAGTTGAGACAGTAGAGGAGATGCTGCATTCTCTGTTGCAAACATCTCTAGACTTGTTCTCATGATCATCCTAAGGATTAGAGGCTAGAACAATGATCTTAACCATGATCATTGCAAGCTTTTGAAGGAATCATGATCAAACCATGATCAAATCTTGTTAAACTTCTGATTTGAATTTTGATCTCCTTGGATCTTCTATTCTGATCATGTGAGTAGTTAATTACTATGTTTTCTTTTCATGATCCATGATCTATCAATCTCTAGTTGTTCTCTTCTACCATACTATGTGTTCTTCATGAATCATGGTAGTTACATATATGCTAGGTTTTGTTTCCTTATTTAGATTTATGCTTTTAAGCCTATTTCCTTGAAGATCTAAGTATGTTTTCATGATACCTTTACCTGAAGCAATGATCCATCATCCTATTGTTCTTGTCTTTGATTTCTATTTCAAATTCTTCAAAATCCATGGTTGATCTAATTATGGTAACTTTTTGTTTCCTAATTTGGATCTTGATGGCTTGATTGGATTAGTGTTTTGAGGTCCCCTATATGTTAGAATACTACTGATGTAGTTTACCCCTTGATTAGTACCCTTTTGAACCACCAAATTCGGATTTCATATCTTAAAACTCTGTTTTTTTTAGGCTATCCTGCATTGGTCGATCGCATTGGTCGACTGGACCAGTCGACCAATCCACTCGACCAATGAGTTCAGCAACTCCAGAATTGGTCTGTGTTGGATGTTTTGGTATCTTTTCTGTTAGGGATCTTTCCTAATATGTTGTATATACTTGTTTAGGACCTTCTTCTCAAGTTTGCCAAGATCTTACTTGACTTCTTAGGATTCCTTTGCGAGTTATAAAAGGTAAGGATGGTTATTTCCTTAATTACATAGATAGCATGAATCTAGTTTCTATATTTGAATATCATTGATATGTTTCCTAAATTAGATTCTTACAACGATATACTACTGCTGCATAACCTTGATTACAGTAGCATTGCTTAAATCGATTCATGTATGATTTACTTACCAATTATATACAAGTTGATTGTAATTATTGATTTCTTTCCATATATGAAGTTACCATATATGTGATGATATGAATTGATGCATGTGTATGCTTAAGTATGGTTTGGAAAGGAGAGGTGTCCTTTTGACACTTCTGTCCTTGGACTACTACGGGAATATTATGGGATGTTTCCGGAGATGCCCTCTGGACACCTTCCTAAACTGTTGGATGACATATCTAGGATTGTCTAGTAGTGTTTGGCTTGGATGTCCTGTTATGTCAGACCCTAATCGGAGGGGTATTGAGACCGAACGACCCGTGGTAGCAATGGGGATTCATGGGCGCTCAAGACCGGTAACCAACCCGTGAGAGGACAGGAATCACATTGTGGGGGCCATTTATTGGTAGGGTTAAATATGGTTAGACTTGGGCTCACGGGCGCTTAAGACCGGTAACCAACCCGTGAGAGGACGTGAGAGCTTCCCGTTTACCATATGTGGATGATCAATAGGGTTGATGAGTCCGTAGTCAGGGACTATGAGGACTCTAGTGTGAAGGATACCGGAAAGGATCGTCAGGGACGAGGAATGGACGTATCTGGATCTGACTTGATGTAACTAAGTAGAAGACTTGCATTTGGCGAGGTTTTACCCTGACATGTGCCGGTACTTATGCCAAATGGTTGTGAGAGAGTGTGTTGACTTAACCCCCTGCCATGGTTAGTCCTGAGGGATGAAGGACCCATTACCAATCGGCTGCTCAAGACCGGTGAAATGATCCGTGAGAGAATCCAAGATATCTTAAATGGTTGAGGATGTGAGCGGACCTTCCTAAAGAAGTACGGTGCTATGACTTAAAGCATGTTTGCCAATAGAGACCAGCATACATAGAGTTAGATTCATTCATTCATTGTTTGTCTCATATCATATTGCATTTATGTTTGTTCTGAAATCCTGCCATTTATGTTATTATGGATTTAATCGCCTTATCGAGTTTCTTTGAAACTCATTCCTTTATTGTACAATGTTTGTTAGACTATCCTGCAGTCTTGAATACTATGACGGTCCCTATGAAGAAGCGCAAGGCGAGGAGGCATATCTCCAGGAAGGTGATTGCGGTTACAACAATTACACTGAAGATTCCGCGAGTGGTTATGCTCCGTACGATGCTTAGTCCGACCATTGAGTGGAAGCGTCCTTGTGCCATTTATGAGATTTACACTTATAAGGATGTCGTCTATAAAGTGGAGAACAATTTAGTTACCCATTGTACTTGCTACTGGGATTAGATTTTGTCTAGTTTATTCTTTGTTCGAGCTACTTTTCCGCTGGTTGTAGAGTGGGATCTTTGCCTCACTTACATATCTGTTTTTGACACTCTGATTATATCTAGTATCCTGATTATTTATGATTCATTCTTCCCTTATTGGATCTATGGTTTATCTTCTGCACTTTTATTATGATTTTTCATGATTATGTTATTGTTTATGTGGGAGGTTGATTACTCGATACCTGATCTTCGGGCTGTGGATCACACTCTCGGGTATGCCAGATAGGGTACCGGGCCGGGAGGACGTGGATGATTGGTATCAGAGCCCAAGGTTCGAGGAGATCCTAACCACAAAAGACAATAATTGAACATTCCTGAGTCATGGATCTGAAATGACTCTTCTACTCTTAGAAGTGAATAATAGAACACTGAATTAGAAACTTAACCTTTGAGGCATAACAGAACATTTCAGAATAACATACCATAATTATACTTGAACGAATGTCACTAATGCAAGGAAAAGAAAGGTGCATAATATACAATAATTAAGTGAAACAAAATGAACTTCATTAATTTCAAAAGTTTTTACAACGATTACATCTGAAATGCATAAATGGAAATCCTAGTGTACAGTCTATCTAGGTGATCTCTCTCGATCTCTATATGCTCCGAACTCCTCCGCTAGCTGAGTCACCCGATGCTCTATCCTATCCTGTCGTGACTCCATCCTCTCATACATCTGCTCCGTCCGACCTCCATCCTCTCTAGCATGGAAGTCATCGATCTCGTCTCGTGCCCCAAGATCCGAAGTCTCCGGAACCGCATGTGAAGGGCCACCCGCCTCGAAGTGTGATGAAGGAAACTCGTGATGCACGGCTCAGCCTCGTGCATATCTGCATCATCTCCGGCCTGATCATCACTATCGGGACCGATATCCACTCCTCCATCCTCTCGACCCCCGATCCTCATCCTCCGATTCATCATCATCCTCACATTCCGGACCAGGAGATCTCTCCGATCGCTGTAGTCTCATCTCGACGAATGGTCCGAGTCCCAATAGAGTATCCCCGTGAACCGGTGTCCACCGGTGTATCCTCGAAGCTCACCCCGAAATGCCCGAAGATCAAAGTCGGTAGCCTCCCATAGCAAAGGTTCCGCATGCTAGGCCGCAGAACTAAGTCCAGCATGACCTGCTGAATGATGTAGGAGAGATCGATCTCAAAGCCCACGTAGATGCGGTAGATGACTAAGGCCTCCATCACTGTGACCCGATGGTGATGTCTGGCTTTCGGCATGATGTTTCGGCTGACTATGCAACCGATAATCCGTGCAGAGTCCGTCATCCGTCCGCTGGTCCACGGAGTGAAGCATCGACGGCTATCCCATAGCGTAGAGCATATCTCGCGTAGCTCGTACGGCATCGGATGGCTGTCCAGATCTGCTCCTACGGGTATCCACACACACTGCTTGTGGATGGTAAGGAACCTGCAAGATCTCAGCCCGGTGTCCAAGTAGAGAAGCGAATCTGAGTCCGGAAGACCCTGCTCCTGAGGACAAGTCTAAGTGGATGTCCTTGGCCTCGAGCCTCCTCTGTGTAGGTAAGGTTGTTGAAGAACAACCTCACTAGCTCCGGGTATACCGGCAGATCCTCGATGAAGAGATGAGTCCACTGCAATGTGTCGAATCTCTGCCGGATCCTAAAGGCTCTGAGCTGGCGTAAGTGAAGTAGACGTCCCATCTCGATATTGCAAGATGGCCGAAGTAGGCCTCGTACGAGAACTCGGGCCCGAGGTGTGTCAAACATGTCTGGTCTCCTAACCTCCCGTCTAGGCTCCGAAGGAACCCGACCTCTGCCCCTAAGAGCACCTACAATGCGACCACGACCTCTACCTCGTCCTCGCCCTCCCCTCTGCATAGTGGGTATCTGTGAAAGAGACAAGAGACAATTCCAGTTAGTGCCACCTTAAGATTTGAGCCAAAAGGGTATTTTCGTAATTTTTTGGAAAATTTCAAATTTGGGGGAAATTTGATTTGAACATACTAGCATGTGCGCAATACTTGGAATTTCATGTCTATGAAGTTTGTTTGATGAAAATCGATCGAAAACTTGGATTAAAGCGAAAAATTCAGCAAGAAGGAAATTTGGGGATTTTGCAATTTAGGTCAAAATTAAATTTTTTCTAAAGATATCGATTTCGGTATGAAAACGTTGCGAGATGAACACCAATATGTTAAAACTTGTTGTCTATGCATGGCATTGTGATTAAAACCTAGGGAATATGTTTCTAAGCATTCCTAAGCATGATTTCTAGCATTGGATACAAGCAAAGCATGGTTTTGATTGAAATGCAAGCATGAGAAGATGAAAATGGAAGAAAGAATGAGAGATTTACCTTGTTTGTGAAGATTGTGGGTTGTTGTGTTGTTGTTGAAGCACCAAATCACCTCAAGAACACTTGTGAGAACTTTTGGAGACTTTCCCTAGAGCTCTCTCACCTTTGGAAGAAGTTAGAATGAGTTTGGAATGTGGAAATGAGGCTTATAATGCGAATTTTCGCATTTTCATCTCGCATTGGTCGACTCATTGGTCGACTGGGTCAGTCGACCAATCACTCGACCAATGGTCACAGAGACCTCATTTGCTGTTGAATTTTTGGAAAATGTGATTTTTGCCTTATGGATTATTGTTTGATGACTATATGGATATATTTAAGCATGATTTAAGTTTTCAAATCATTTGGACTTGTGGTTTATGTTGAAACTTGAAATTCGGTATTTTGATGTTCTCGGTTTTGCGAGAATGGTTACTCCGAGAAGTGGGCGTGGTGAATCCAAGTGGTCAAGGAGGTGGTGAAATACCTCAAGGAGGTGGTGAAATACCTCATGGAGGTGGTGAGATACCTAATGTTGATCAGGGTACCCATGAGATACCTGGTGCCCCGAATGTTGGAAGTTTCCGTGATATTGCCAATATTATGGGCAATATGATGCAACAAAGCAACCTCGGTTCAACCAGATGTTGGTGGGTTTCATGACTCGCATAATGAGACCCGAGCTGGTGCTAATGTGAATCCTCATGCCGCGATCCTGAATGCGGGAGGTTTAGCTGGAACTCCTCATACTACTTTGATGGAGAGTTTTCGAAGATGCAAGTACCCACTTTCACCGGAGTTACCAAGGACCCCTTGTTCCCTATCAAGTGGCTTCGTGAGTTGGAGAAGGCTTTCCGACATCTACAATGCTCGGAAGCTCAGAAAATTCTGTTTGCTGAACAGAAGTTACAACAAGAAGCCGACGCATGGTGGATTTCCACTCGGCTTTGTCTTGGAAGGTTTGCATGCAGGAGGTGTAACTTGGGAGTTGTTTAAAGAGGCTTTTTGTATGAATTACTTTCCCGAGGCGGTGAAAGATGCGAAGGAAGCTGAGTTCATGATTCTTACTCAAGGAACTCTGTCTGTGTTGGAGTACCAACAGAAGTTCGAGGAGCTTCATTTCTTTACTCCAGATTCTCTGAAGGATGACCTCGCCAAAGCAAAGAAGTTCTTCAAAGGACTGCGCCCTGCCATTAAAGCTTACCTCACAGTCCAGCCTATAGTGAGCTATGCTCAAGTGGTGCAGAACTCGAAGAAGTTGGAAGAAACAGAGAAGGAAAGTGCTCGTGTGCAAAAGCCCTGGCAGTCAAGGAATTCTGGTTTGGTGGATCGTAATGACCGACGTTTTGTGAGACCTACACCCTACCCCACTCCTACCTTTCGGGCTAAGAGTGTAGGTCGAACACGGGTTTTCAGCAGCCCGGCCGGTTTAGACGATATGGCGGAAACCGACCACCAGCAAGTGCAAGTGCAAGTGCAAGGCCTTTTGTTCAGAAGCCCTCTGTTGCAGCCACCCCTGTTGGATCCAGCAATCCTGTTTGCTTCTACTGCAAGCAAGCTGGTCATTTTGCTCGTGCCTATCCGAAGCGGCCTGCCCAGCAGCTTGCTCCAGTGGTGAAGAGTGCTCCTGCTCCTCCCTCTGGTAGAGTTTTCAGTATTTCCAGATCTTGAGCGGGATCCAAGCCATGATGTGATTACGGGTACATTGTTAGTTGCTTCTATTTCTGCATTTGTCTTATTTGATACGGGTGCATCTCATTCGTTCATGTCATCTCGCATTCATCAAGAAGACTAACCTAATCCCCGAGAAGTTGTCTAGTTGTTTATTGATTAGTACACCTACTGGTCTGTTGTGAAACTAGATAAGGGGTTATCTAAATGTCCTGTGTTGATTGGTGAGAAAAACTTGGAAGCCGATTTTGTAATTCTTGACATGAAGGACTTCGATGTTATTTTGGGAATTGATTGGTTAACAGCCCACAAAGCTGTGTTCCTTTGTTCCTCAAAGAAGATTCAGTTCCATATTTGTGGAAGTCCGGTCTTAGAATTTCAGGGTGAAAAGAGAAGGGTTTGTAAGAAGGTGCTGTCCTGCACCGATGCAAGTCTATGCCCTAGTGGATGATGCTTCATCTCGAAGGCAAGGGTAAAGTGGAGAAAAGAGTCGATGAAGTCGGGGTTGTCCGTGACTTTGTTGATGTCTTCCCCGATGATCTATCGGGAGTGCCTCTAGACAGGGGATGTCGAGTTTTCTATTGATCTCGTCCCTGGTGCCGCTCCGGTATCTAAAGCTCCGTATAGGATGGCTCCTACTGAGTTGAAAGAGTTGCAAAATCAGTTGAATGAGCTCATTGATAGAGGTTTCGTACAGCCTAGTGTGTCACCTTGGGGAGCTCCGGTCTTGTTTGTCAAGAAGAAAGACGGTAGTATGCGCTTGTGCATCGACTACCGTGAGTTGAATAAGTTGACTACCAAGAATAGATATCCGCTGCCCAGAATTGATGATCTCTTCGATCAGTTGAAGGGTGCAGTTGTGTTCTCAAAGATTGACTTAAGGTCCGGATATCACCAATTGAAAGTGAAGTCTAGTGATATCTTCAAGACAGCTTTCCGAACGCGGTATGGTCACTACGAGTTTAGAGTCATGCCCTTCGGATTGACCAATGCTCCTGCGGTGTTCATGGACCTCATGAACCGAGTATTTCACGATGTGCTTGATAAGTTTGTGATTGTTTTCATTGATGACATCTTGATCTATTCGAAGAGTGAAGAAGAGCATGCGAGTCATCTATGTTTCACTTTGCAAAGGTTGCGAGAAAAGAAGTTGTTCGCTAAGTTTAGCAAGTGTGATTTTTGGCTTAAGAGAGTGGTATTCCTTGGTCATGTGGTTTCAGCCGAAGGTATTCGTGTCGATCCTGAAAAGGTTCAAGCTGTGGCTGATTGGGAAAGACCGAAGTCAGTAACGGAAATAAGAAGTTTTCTTGGATTGGCGGGTTACTACCGAAGGTTTATTGAGAACTTTTCTCGGTTGGCTGCTCCTATGACTAAGTTGACCAGGAAAGAAGAAAAGTTTGTTTGGTCCGACGCTTTGTGAGAAGAATTTCCAAGAGTTGAAAGATAGATTGACAAGTGCCCCGGTTTTGACTATACCTGATAGTTCCGGTGGTATGACAGTTTATACCGATGCGTCAAAGATTGGATTGGGTTGCGTACTGATGCAACATGGCAAGGTCGTAGCCTATGCTTCTTGGCAATTAAAAGATTATGAGCGGAATTACCCCACTCACGATCTAGAACTTGCCGCCGTTGTCTTTGCTTTGAAGATTTGGAGACATTACCTCTACGGTGAGAAGATTGCCATTTTCACGGATCATAAGAGTTTGAAATACTTCTTTACCCAAAAGGAGTTGAACATGAGACAAAGGAGATGGTTGGAACTAGTCTCCGATTATGATTGTGATATTCAGTATCACCCTGGGAAAGCAAACGTTGTTGCTGATGCTCTTAGTAGGAAGAACCAGAAGAAGACTTTGGATTTGAATGCTTTGAGCTTACCATTGTGGTCTTCTATTGAGAGTTTTGATTTGGAAATTGTCCCTGAGAATTCTGATTTTATTCTTTCTGCCATGACGGCAAGATCTGGTCTTAGAGATAAGATTGTTGCTCTCTGAGTTCGATCAAGAGCTTTTGATCAAAGTTTAGAAGATTTCTTCGAATCCTGAGTCGGACCCCGACTTTGGTATATCCATGGATGGTGCTTTGTTGTTTAGAGGAAGATTGTGTGTGCCTGCAAATGATGAAATTAAGAAAGAAATATTGAAGGAAGCACACCAGTCAGTCTTTACTATACACCCGGGAAGCACCAAGATGTACAAGGACTTGAAGGAACATTTTTGGGGGTTTGGGCCTAGGGGTTTTTTTTTTTTTTTTTTTCCCCAGTTCCCCCCCCCCCCCCCCGGGCCTCTCCCCCCTGGGCGTGCGTGTCCCCCCCCCGCCGAGGGGGGGTGGGCTTGATTTTTTTTGGTTGTTGGGGGGGGGGTTTTTTTTTTTTTTTTTTTTCCCCCCCCCCGCCCCCCTCCCGCACCGCCGAGTGATCAACCTCCCACATAAACAATAACATAATCATGAACAATCATAACAAGAGTGCGGAAGATAAATCATAGATCCAATAATGAAAGAATGAATCATAAATGAATTAGAATAATAGATATAATCAGAGTATCAAACAGATAAGTAAAGTGAAGCAAAAATCCCACTTTACATCCAGCGGAAAAGTAGCTCGAAAGAATAAACTAGATAAAAGCTAATCCCAGTAGCTAGTACATTGGGTAACTAAATTATTCTCCACTTTGTAGACGACATCCTTGTAGGTGTAGATCTCATAGATAGCACAAGGACGCTTCCACTCAATGGTCGGACTAAGCATCGTACGGAGCATAACCACCCGTGGGATCTTCAGAGTAATTGTGGTAACCGCAATCACCTTCCTGGAGATATGTCTCTTCGCCTTGCGCTTCCTCATAGGGACCGTCATAGTATTCCGTACCTGCAGGATAGTCTAACAACATTGTACAATAAAGGAATGAGTTTCAAAGAAACTCAGTAAGGCAGTTAAAATCCATAATAACATAAATGGCAGGATTCCAGAACAATCATAAATGCAATATGATATGAGACAAACAATGAATGAATGATTCTAACTCTATGTATGCTGGTCTCTATTGGCAGACATGCTTTAAGTCATAGCACCGTACCTCTTTAGGAAAGTCCACTCACATTCTCAACCATTTAAGATATCTTGGATTCCCTCCAACCATTTAAGATATCTCGGGCGACCGATTGGTAATGGGTCCTTCATCCCTCAGGACATACCTTGGCAGGGGGTTAAGTCAACACACTCTCTCACAACCATTTGGTATAAGTATTGGCGCATGTCAGGGTAATACCTAGCCAAATGCAGGTCTTCTACTTGGTTACATCAAGTCAGATCCAGATACTTCCATTCCTCGTCCCTGACGATCCTTTCCGGTATCCTTCACACTAGAGTCCTCATAGTCCCTGACTATGGACTCACCAACCCTATTGGTTATCCACATATGGTAAACGGGAAGCTCTCACGTCCTCTCACGGGTTGGTTACCGGTCTTAAGCGCCCGTGAGCCCAAGTCTAACCATATGCAACCCTACCAACAAATGGCCCCCACAATGTGATTCCTGTCCTCTCACGGGTTGGTTACCGGTCTTGAGCGCCCATGAATCTCCATTGCTACCACGGGTCGTTCGGCCTCAATACCCCTCCGATTAGGGTCTGACATAACAGGACATCCTAGCCAAACACTACTAGACAATCCTAGATATGTCATCCAACAGTTTAGGAAGGTGTCCAGAGGGCATCTCCGGAAACATCCCATAATATTCCCGTAGTAGTCCAAGGACAGAAGTGTCAAAAGGACACCTCTCCTTTCCAAACCATACGTAAGCATACACATGCATCAATTCATATCATCACATATATGGTAACTCCATATATGGAAAGAAATCAATATTTACAATCACTTGTATAACATTGGTAAGTAAATCATACATGAATCAATCCAATATGAATAAGTAATGCTACTATAATCAAAGTTATGCAACAGTAGTATATCATTGTAAGAATCTAATTTAGGAAACATATCAATGATATTCAAATATAGAAACTAGATTCATGCTATCTATGTAATTAAGGAAATAACCATCCTTACCTTTTATAACTCGCAAAGAATCCTAAGAAATCAAGTAAGATCTTGGCAAACTTGAGAAGAAGGTCCTAAACAAGTATATACAACATATTAGGAAAGATCCCTAACAGCAAATATAGCAAAACATCCGAAACAGACCAATTCTGGAGTTGCTGTACTCATTGGTCGAGTGGATTGGTCGAGTGGTCCAGTCGACCAATCAGTCGACCAATGCAGACAGTAGCTTATAAAATCAGAGTTTTGAGATATGAAATCCGAATTTGATGGTTCAAGAGGGTACTAATCAAGGGGTAGACTACATCAGTAGTATTCTAACATATAGGGGACCTCAAAACACTAATCAAATCAAGGTATCAAGATCCAAATTAGGAAACAAAAAGTTACCATAAATAAATCAAACATGGATCTTGATGAATTTTGAAATAGAAAACAAGGACAAGAACAATAGGAGGATGGATCATTGCTTTTGGAAATGAAAACATGAAAACATGCATAGGTCTTCATAGAATAAGGCTTAGAAGCATAAATCTAAATAAGGAAATAAAACCTACCATATATGTACTATCATGCATCATGAAGAACACATAGTAAGGTAGAAGAGAACAACTAGAATTCTATGGATTATGGATCATAGAAAGAAAACACAACCATTAACTACTAACATGATCAATGAAAGAAGATCCAAAGAGATCAGAATTCAGATTAGGAAATTAACAGAGATTAAATCATGGTTTGATCATGAATCCTTCAAAAGCTTGCAATGATCATGGTTAAGATCATTGTTCTAGCCTTAAATCCTTAGGATGATCATGAGAACATGTTCGAGAGATGTTTGCAACAGAGGATGCAGCATCTCTTCTACTGTCTCAACTCAAAAAGGAAAGAAAAACAAAGATGTAGGAGAAGAAGAGAGAGTAGACATACCTTTTGATGCAAAAAGAAGAGTTCCGACGAAGATCCGCCAAGAAAACTCCAAGGATGCAAGAGAGATGACTTGCGAGAGGTCTTTGGTTCGTTCCGGAGGGTTTGGAGGCAGCAAATACGAAGTGGACTCGAGGTTAGACTTAAATAGAGCAAGAATCAACCTAATTGCCAAAGACAGCACCCATTGGTCGAGTGGATTGGTCGACTGGCCCAGTCGACCAATCAGTCGACCAATGCAGACAGCAAGGCCAAAACAGGGAATTGAAGGCCCAGATCAAATCCAAACCTAAAGGGGTTTTGTACACAAGTCAAGTGACTTACCTAGTAGGTAGAAATGCCTTCAAACCAAGATAGAGAGCACTCCAAGTCCATCAACTAATTAGATCTTCATCAGGATTCTGTTTCCATAAATAGAACCTCATCATCAACCTTCATGGATTCAAAGCCAGACACCAAGTCCTCTACTGGGATGGCCCAAAGCTGACTTCTCACTTTACTTCGGGTCATCGGACCTACAAATAACAAGGTTTCCGGGTCAAGGTTAGGGCTGGGTTTCACACCAAGTGTGAGACTTGCCAACGTGTGAAAGCCGTTCGACAACCTCCATCTGGATTACTTCAGGCTCTTCCTATTCCTAGTTGGAAGTGGGAGGATATCTCCGTGGACTTTGTGACTAGCTTGCCTCGGACAAGTAAAGGCAATGACACTGTGTGGGTGATTGTTGATAGGTTGACCAAATCAGCCCACTTCATTCCTATGAAGATCACTCATACTCTGGATAAGCTAGCAAGGCTTTATGTGGATAATGTGGTTCGGCTCCGCATGGTGTGCCATTGAGTATTGTTTCGGGGGGTGATCCTAGGTTCACCACAAATTTTTTTTATAGTATTGTTCAGAAGGCCTTGGGAACCCAATTGAACTTGAGTACAGCTCATCATCCACAAGCTCGATGGACAATCCGAGCGGACAATTCGGACATTGGAAGACATGCTCAGATCTTGTGTGGTGGATATGGGTGGTAATTGGGATGAACACCTAGCTTTGGTTGAGTTTGCCTATAACAACAGTTATCAAGCAACAATAGGCATGGCTCCATTCAAGGCTTTGTATGGCAGTACTTGTAGGACACCTTTGTACTGGATCGAGACAGTGAAAGAAAAATCTTAGGTCCTGAAATGATTGAAGCTACGAGTGCTATGGTAGATATGATAAGAGAAAGGATTAAGTCTCGCCTACCAAGACAGTAAATCTTATGCCGATAAGAGAAGGACCGATTTGGAATTTCAAGTTGGAGAGAAAGTATTTCTGAAGGTTTCACCAATGAAGGGTGTGATGAGATTCAATGTTAAGGGAAAGCTTAGCCCTCGTTACATTGGACCTTTCGAGATTTTGGAAAAGGTTGGACCCGTTGCGTATCGACTAGCATTACCTCCGCCTCTTGCTGGTGTTCACAATGTGTTTCATATTTCGATGCTCCGAAAATACATAGAGAATCCGGAACACATTTTGCAGCAAGCACTCGAAGGACTTAGTGCTGATTTGACCTACGATGAAGAACCGGCCGAAATCTTGGATAGGAAGGACAAGCAGCTGCGGAATCGCACCATCCCTTTGGTGAAGATTCGGTGGAAGAACCATTCCCCTCGAAGAAGCTTCTTGGGAGAAGGAAGAAGACATGAAGGAGAAGTTTCCTTACCTCTTTGGAAGCACAGTACGCTTTCAATTTCGAGGACGAAATTTCTTTAAGGGGGGAGAATGTAAAACCCAGCCCTAACCTTGACCCGGAAACCTTGTTATTTGTAGGTCCGATGACCCGAAGTAAAGTGAGAAGTCAGCTTTGGGCCATCCCAGTGGTGGACTTGGTGTCTGGCTTTGAATCCATGAAAGTTGATGATGAAGTTCTATTTATGGAAACCGAATCTTGATGAAGATCGGATTAGTTGATGGACTTGGAGTGCTCTCTATCTTGGTTTGAAGGCATTTCTACCTATTAGGTAAGTCACTTGGCATGTGTGCAAAACCCCTTTAGGATTGGATTTGATCTGGGCCTTCAATTCCCTGTTTTGGATTTGCTGTCAGCATTGGTCGACTGGACCAGTCGACCAATCCACTCGACCAATGAGTGCTGTCTTTGGCAATTAGGTTTTTCTTGCTCTATTTAAGTCCAATCTCGAGTCCACTTCGTATTTGCTGCCTCCAAACTCTTTGGAACGAACCAAAGACCTCTGCAAGTCATCTCCCTTGCATCCTTGGTGTTTTCTTGACGGATCTTCGTCGAAACTCTTCCTTTTGCATCAAAAGGTATGTCTACACTCTCTTCTTCTCCATTATCTCTTATTTTCTTTCCTTTTTGAGTTGAGACAGTAGAGGAGATGCTGCATTCTCTGTTGCAAACATCTCTGGACTTGTTCTCATGATCATCCTAAGGATTAGAGGCTAGAACAATGATCTTAACCATGATCATTGCAAGCTTTTGAAGGAATCATGATCAAACCATGATCAAATCTTGTTAAACTTCTGATTTGAATTCTGATCTCCTTGGATCTTCTATTCTGATCATGTGAGTAGTTAATTACTATGTTTTCTTTTCATGATCCATGATCTATCAATCTCTAGTTGTTCTTTTCTACCATACTATGTGTTCTTCATGAATCATGGTAGTTACATATATGCTAGGTTTTGTTTCCTTATTTAGATTTATGCTTTTAAGCCTATTTCCTTGAAGATCTAAGTATGTTTTCATGATACCTTTACCTGAAGCAATGATCCATCATCCTATTGTTCTTGTCTTTGATTTCTATTTCAAATTCTTCAAAATCCATGGTTGATCTAATTATGGTAACTTTTTGTTTCCTAATTTGGATCTTGATGGCTTGATTGGATTAGTGTTTTGAGGTCCCCTATATGTTAGAATACTACTGATGTAGTTTACCCCTTGATTAGTACCCTTTTGAACCACCAAATTCGGATTTCATATCTTAAAACTCTGTTTTTTTTTTTAGGCTACTGTCTGCATTGGTCGACTGGACCAGTCGACCAATCCACTCGACCAATGAGTTCAAGCAACTCCGTAATTGGTCTCGTGTTGGATGTTTTGGTATCTTTTTCTGTTAGAGATCTTTCCTAATATGTTGTATATACTTGTTTAGGACCTTCTTCTCAAGTTTGCCAAGATCTTACTTGACTTCTTAGGATTCCTTTGCGAGTTATAAAAGGTAAGGATGGTTATTTCCTTAATTACATAGATAGCATGAATCTAGTTTCTATATTTGAATATCATTGATATGTTTCCTAAATTAGATTCTTACAACGATATACTACTGCTGCATAACCTTGATTACAGTAGCATTGCTTAAATCGATTCATGTATGATTTACTTACCAATTATATACAAGTTGATTGTAATTATTGATTTCTTTCCATATATGAAGTTACCATATATGTGATGATATGAATTGATGCATGTGTATGCTTAAGTATGGTTTGGAAAGGAGAGGTGTCCTTTTGACACTTCGTCCTTGGACTACTACGGGAATATTATGGGATGTTTCCGGAGATGCCCTCTGGACACCTTCCTAAACTGTTGGATGACATATCTAGGATTGTCTAGTAGTGTTTGGCTAGGATGTCCTGTTATGTCAGACCCTAATCGGAGGGGTATTGAGACCGAACGACCCATGGTAGCAATGGGGATTCATGGGCGCTCAAGACCGGTAACCAACCCGTGAGAGGACAGGAATCACATTGTGGGGGCCATTTATTGGTAGGGTTGCATATGGTTAGACTTGGGCTCACGGGCGCTTAAGACCGGTAACCAACCCGTGAGAGGACGTGAGAGCTTCCCGTTTACCATATGTGGATGATCAATAGGGTTGATGAGTCCGTAGTCAGGGACTATGAGGACTCTAGTGTGAAGGATACCGGAAAGGATCGTCAGGGACGAGGAATGGACGTATCTGGATCTGACTTGATGTAACTAAGTAGAAGACTTGCATTTGGCCACGTTTTACCCTGACATGCGCCGGTACTTATGCCAAATGGTTGTGAGAGAGTGTGTTGACTTAACCCCCTGCCATGGTTAGTCTTGAGGGATGAAGGACCCATTACCAATCGGCTGCTCAAGACCGGTGAAATGATCCGTGAGAGAATCCAAGATATCTTAAATGGTTGAGGATGTGAGCGGACCTTCCTAAAGAAGTACGGTGCTATGACTTAAAGCATGTCTGCGATTAGGGACCAGCATACATAGAGTTAGATTCATTCATTCATTGTTTGTCTCATATCATATTGCATTTATGTTTGTTCTGAAATCTTGCCATTTATGTTATTATGGATTTAACTGCCTTACTGAGTTTCTTTGAAACTCATTCCTTTATTGTACAATGTTTGTTAGACTATCCTGCAGGTACTGAATACTATGACGGTCCCTATGAAGAAGCGCAAGGCTAGGAGGCATATCTCCAGGAAGGTGATTGCGGTTACAACAATTACAGTGAAGATTCCGCGAGTGGTTATGCTCCGTATGATGCTTAGTCCGACCATTGAGTGGAAGCGTCCTTGTGCCATTTATGAGATTTACACTTATAAGGATGTCGTCTATAAAGTGGAGAACAATTTAGTTACCCATTGTACTTGCTACTGGGATTAGATTTTGTCTAGTTTATTCTTTGTTCGAGCTACTTTTCCGCTGGTTGTAGAGTGGGATTTTTGCCTCACTTACATATCTGTTTTTGACACTCTGATTATATCTAGTATCCTGATTATTTATGATTCATTCTTCCCTTATTGGATCTATGGTTTATCTTCTGCACTTTTATTATGATTGTTCATGATTATGTTATTGTTTATGTGGGAGGTTGATTACTCGATACCTGATCTTCGGGCTGTGGATCACACTCTCGGGTATGCCAGATAGGGTACCGGCTGGGAGGACGTGACAAATATCCAAAGATCAAAGAGAGTGGTTCCAAACTTAGCAAATAAACCCTAAATAGTCATAGACACATCATTAGGAAAGAGGCCTAAAAGATCGAAGATCAAACGAATCAAATCGGATGAAAAACACAGCTACTATCTTGCTTGGTCCAATCGACCACCAAACACAGTGTTTGACAACAAACACTAAATCGGTCATAACTTCTTCGTTTGAAGTCCGATTGACTAGAAACTCGAAAGGGAACCTCACACAAACATACTAATCAAGGACTTTATTATTTGGAAACATGACTTTCTATTTTGATAAAAAACATGGTTTTCAATGAAAACAACATGGCTACAAAGGAGGATTAAGGATTCACTCAAGAGGATCATTAGCAATAGATTAGAGATGAAAACTAACATGAATTCAGATCTAATATGATTGAGAAATCAGATTAAAGGAATGATCATGAAGATATCATATAATCATGGCTAAGAATTCAAGCATGAAGATCATAGCATCAATGGAATGAGTGGAGATTCACTCAAGGACATTGAATACAATAGATCAGCAATGAAAACTAAGAATAAGCATGTCTAATACTGATTAGAAAGGAAAAACCACAGTAAGAAAGAATCATGCTATCAAAACCAATTTAGAAACAAGGAAAATCAAGGAGATTCATCATATGGCTTCAAGGAATGCATAGAATGAATGGGGTTTCACTTTAAGACACAAGGATATCAGAGAATAGGTAGTTACAATAGTGTAACACCTTCTCCATAATCAAAACAATGAACTAGAACAGTAGAGAGAAGGGATTAGAGAAGAGAGAGGTAGAATACCAACCTTGTAGATGAACAAGAGAGGAGGAACTTTAGATCTTGCAAGAGTTCTTCAAAATCACCAAGGAGATGCTTTGAGAGAGGCTTCCCACGTTCACAATAGGTTTTAGAAACAAAAGGGGCTAAGGGACACGAGTCTACTTAAATAGAGCACTAAAAACCCTAAACATAAGATTTTCTCGGATTCTGACCCTATTGGTCGATTGGCCCAGTCTACCACCCAATTGACCAAGCATGTCAGCAAGGCCAAAATAGGGATATCAAGGTCCAAACTTCATCAAATTCACATGGGCTTCTCCCAACTCATCAAACAACCTTCCTAGCACATAGGGGCACCTTCAAACCATGTCCAAATGGGCTTTAGATCCATCAACCAATCTCCTAATCATAAAGGTGCAGTTTCTTATCAAATAGTGACGATGCTTCCAAGTATGGAGCACCATCATCAAACTCCATGGGTTTCTGGTCAAATACCATGTCTTCCACTGAGAGGGCCCACAGAGACCACTTCCTTCACTTTGGGACATTGGATCAATCCTAAGGGAAAGGTCTGACATGACTTCCTAAGACTTTCAAGGATAGCAACACTGTTATGAAGGTCCAACTTCAAGGTCAAACATTAAACAAACCTTTATTCACCCAAAACAGATAGGGTGTCTTGGCTAGGTTTGGGCTGGATTTCACATTGTGAATGTTCCAAATTCTAGGCTAGTGAATGTGAACCCTAGACCTATGGGTCATAAGCCTCCAGTTGTAGCACCTTTAGTTGGATCAAGAGTGTGAAACCTAGCCCTAACCTTGACCCGGAAACCCTGTTATTTGTAGGTCCGAAGACCCGAAGTAAAGGAAGAAGCCAACTATGGGCCATCTCAGTGGAAGACATGGTGTTTGACCCAGAACCCATGGAAGTTGATGATGGTGTTCCATACTTGGAAGCTTGTTCATAATTGGAAAATAAACTACACCTTGTTGAAGATGAGTCTAGTTGATGGACTTGAAGTATAGTTAGACATGATTTGAAGGCATTTCTCTATACTAGGTAAGTCATATGTTGCGTTGGGAGAAGCTCATTGGGTTTGGACTTGATTTGGACCTTCAATTCCCTGTTTTGGCCTTGCTGACTTACTTGGTTGACTGGGTGGTTGATTGGGCCAATCGACCAACAGGGACAGAATCTGCCAAAGATCCTCTGTTAGGTCTGTTGGTGCTCTATATAATAGAAGTACGTGTTTCTTAGCCTCCTTTGTTTCTAAAACCCTCAGAGAATGTGTGAAGACTCTCTCAAAGCCTCTCCTTGGTGTTTGTGAAGAACTTTGCAAGACTTCAAGCTTTTCATCTCTTATTCTTCAATCAAAGGTTAGTAAACTCTCTTGTATTGTATTGATCTACTCTTACTACGATTTATTCTTTGTGTTGAGATTATGAAGAAGATGTTGCATCCTTGCAACCATCTCTTCTACAATCTCCTTTAATTCTTAAGGTTTTATGATCTTCATATTGATCTTAGCCATGATCCTTGTGAATTCTTCTTGAAGCCATAATCATTCTTTTGATTTGATTTCTCTAGCATGTTAGATCTGTTTTGAATGATAGTTTCATGTATGATCTTCTGATTATCTTCTACTAGAATGAGATCCTATCACCTTTAGTTTTTCCTTTGAGTTCATAGTATGTTTTCATCGAAAACTATGAATTTTACCAAATTAGAAAGTCATGTTTCCAAATTAGTAAGTAGTGTTTTTGATTATTGTTAGTGTCTAATCTATGCTATTTTAGTGTTAGATTACTGTTCTAGAGGTTTCCTCCAAGTTTTGTAGTGTTTTGAATCTTGTAGAATGAGTTTCAGAAAAAAAATCAGAATTCTGCTGCGTACTATTCAGGTGGTCGATTGAGCCAAGCTACCACCCAATCAACCAAGCAAGACAGTAGCTGTATTCTTCGTCCGATTTGATTTGTTTGATCTCCGATCTTTTAGGCCTCTTTCCTAATGATGTATCTATGCTTGTTTAGGGTTTATTTGCTAAGTTTGGAACCATTCACTTTGATTTTTGGATATTCATCGAAGCTATTTAAGGTAAGGACAATTATTTCCATAATTACGTAGATTGCGTGAATCTTACTTTCTATTTTTGGGAATTTCTTAGATTCACTACCATAATTGTATTTTCTTATTATTATATTACTGATGCAAGTACTCCAATTACAATAGTATCATGTTTATGTATTCTTTTGATTATGAATACTTACTCATGTCATTTACATATGCGATTGATCATGTTTATATGCACCTTTCTATATGATGAGATATCGGTTGTGTATGTTATGACTGAATTGAGAATGTGATTGAATAGGTATGATTTGGGATTGGGAAGTGTCCTTTTGACATTTCTGTCCTTGGACATCAGTGGGAATAGTATGGGATATTTCCGATGGTGCCCTTTGACACTTTCCTAGATTATTGATTGTCATACCTAGGGCTGGTCTAGCGGTGTTTGGCTAGGAATACCCTGTTATATTAGACCCATTCGGAAGGGTATTGAGACCGCACAACCCGTGGTAGCAATGGGGATTTGTGGGCGCTCAAGAGCGGTAACCAACCCGTGAGAGGACATGAATCACATTGTGGTTACTCGTGAGAGGCCATTTATTGGTAGGGTTGCAAATAGTGGACTTGGGCTTATGGGTGTTCAAGTCCACTAACCGATCCGTGAGAGGACATGAGGCTTCCCATCTGTTATTTGTGGATGACCAATAGGGTTGATGAGTCCGTAGTTCGGGACAATGCTGACTCTAGTGAAAAGGATCGCCCGGGGCGAGGAATGGACGTATATGGACCTGAGTTGATATAACTAAGTAGATGACTTGCATTTGGCTAGGCTTTACCTTGACATGCGCCAATACTTTGACCAATGGTGATGTGAGGGAGAAGTGACCTAAACCCCAGCCATAGAATGTCCCGAGGGATGCCAAACCCATTACCAGTTGAAGATGTGTGATTTGAGACCTTCCCAAAGAATTATGGTGCTATGACTTAAAGCATGTTTGCCTATAGAGATCAACATACATAGAGTTAGATTCATACTTGCATTGTTTGTTTTATATCATATTGCATCATGCTATGTTTTGCAATCATGTTATTTATGTTGTTGTGGAATAACTTGCCTTGCTGAGTTCTTTTGAACTCACTCCTTTTTATGCAAATATCTTTTGTTAGATTATTCTACAGGTGTTGAGTATTATGATGGCCAGTATGAGGAGGCGCAAGCAAAAGAAGTATACTTCACACAAGGTGTTAGCGGTTACGAATGTCACATCCACCCAGCCGGTATCCTATCTGGCATACCCGAGTGTGTGATCCACAGCCCTGAAAAACAAGTATCGAGGAAACCATCCTCCCACATATGCAATAACATAATCATGAAAAGCATATGCAATAACATAATCATGAAAAGAATATAATCAATGTATAATGAAATAAACAAGAGATCCAAATAAGGAAAGAAATGGCAATATAATCAGAGTGCGGAAATGATACCAAATTTAGATATAATAAAAAAGGAGTAGAGTGAGGCGGAATCTCACTCCACAGTTACAGCGGAATGTAGCTCATAAATCAAAGGGAAAATACAACTGTTCTCAAAGGAAAGTAAGGAAACTAAACTAAATGTTTTCTACTTTATAGAGAACGTCTTCATAAACATAGACTTCATCAACCACGCAAAGACGTTCCCACTCCACAGAAGAACTAATCATGGTACGTAAAATGATCACACGAGGAATCATCAACGTGATCTTCATAGTTGCCAGCACCTTGCGTATAGTATGCTTCTTCAGCTTGCGCTTCCTCATATTGCCCTTCATAGTATTCAGTACCTGTAAAGTAATCTAACAAAAATATTGCACAAAAAGGAGTGAGTTCAAACGAACTCAGCAAGGCAAGTTAATCCACAACAACATAAATAACATGATTGCAAAACATAGCATGATGCAATGCGGTATGAAACAGACAATGAATGTATGAATCTAACTCTAGGTATGCTGGTCTCTATAGGCAGACATGCTTTAAGTCATAGCACCATACTTCTTTAGGAAAGTCTCAATCACACAACGTCGTTTGGTAGTGGGTCCGGCATTCCTTAGGACAATCAATGGCTGGGGTATAAGTCACTGCTCTCTCACATCACCATTGGTCTAAGTACTGGCGCATGTCAAGGTAAAACCTAGCCCAATGCAAGTCATCTACTTAGTCATATCAACTTAGATCCTGATACGTCCATTCCTCGCCCCTACCAATCCTTTCCGGCATCCTTCACACTAGAATCAGCATAGTCCCTAACTACGGACTCATCAACCCTACTTGTAAAATCCAGCCCTATCCTAACCCTGACCCTAACCCGAATCCACTGTTGTTTATAGGTCCGAAGACCCGAAGCGGTGGTAGAAGAGACTTTTGGACCCTTTTGATTGATAATTATGAGTCGGAGTCCGAGCCCATGTGTCACACCCCACCCAGCCGGATCCGGTCATACCCGAATGCCCGTGGGGGTGATACACCGCAAGATCTAGGTTCAGTGACAAATCCATACAAAACATGATATAGCATAATTAAATGGACAAGAATAAATCAAGTTTATCATACTAAGTTATCAAAACCGAAATAATGGTTACAATCATCCATTACTTCAAAATAAAAATATAACATTAGAGTTTTGAAAAGAAAAGAGAGTAATTTTCAACGCAGCGGAAAACTAAACTAGACTAGTTCTCTAATGGAATCCCACCCAAAAGAATAGTCTTGATACTGGCATGAAGCTCCATGTCCGTCCACTTCTTTTTCAATCACTCCTTCAGGAAGATATGTTGGTAACGCATCCTCCATTTGGAAGAAGTCCTCATAACCTGCAGCATAATCTAAAAGAAAAAAAAAAGACATATAAAAGGAATGAGTTCAACAGAACTCAGTGAGGTCAACTCAACATCATATCACACATTCATTCTCAAGATTCCACACCACACATATAACATGAATATCAATAATGTAATTAATGACAATGATATGATATGTGAATGATTATGCTCCTAACTCTATCATGAAGTCTCTATGGTAGACACGCATTAAGTCATACACTAGTCTTCTTGGGGCGGCCCCACCCCCCTCCCCCCCCGCCCCGCCCCCCCCCTCGGTGCCGCCTCCTTGTTGTTTTGTGTCTCCCCCGCGGTCGGGGTGGGTGTTGTCGCCCCCCCCCCCCCCCTCCCATTATAAAAGACCCAGCCCTAACCTTAACCCGGAAACCTTGTTGTTTGTAGGTCCGATGACCCGAAGTAAAGTAAGAAGTCAGCTTTGGGCCATCCCAGTAGAGGACTTGGTGTCTGGCTTTGAATCCATGAAAGTTGATGATGAGGTTCTATTTATGGAAACTGAATCCTGATGAAGATCTAATTAGTTGATGGACTTGGAGTGCTCTCTATCTTGGTTTGAAGGCATTTCTACCTATTAGGTAAGTCACTTGACTTGTGTGCAAAACCCCTTTAGGATTGGATTTGATCTGGACCTTCAATTCCCTGTTTTGGTCTTCTTGTCGCATTGGTCGACCGATTGGCGCCGGCCGACCAATCCACTCGACCAATGAGTGTCGTCTTTGGCAATTAGGTTGTTCTTGCTCTATTTAAGTCCAACCTCGAGTCCACTTCGTATTTGCTGCCTCCAAACCCTCCGGAACGAACCAAAGACCTCTCGCAAGTCATCTCTCTTGCATCCTTGGTGTTTTCTTGACGGATCTTCGTCGGAACTCTTCTTTTTGCATCAAAAGGTATGTCTACTCTCTCTTCTTCTCCTCCATCTTTGTTTTTCTTTCCTTTTTGAGTTGAGACAAGAGAAGAGATGCTGCATCCTCTCGTTGCAAACATCTCGAACATGTTCTCATGATCATCCTAAGGATTTAAGGCTAGAACAATGATCTTAACCATGATCATTGCAAGCTTTTGAAGGATTCATGATCAAACCATGATTTAATCTCTGTTAAACTTCTAATCTGAATTCTGATCTCTTTGGATCTTCTTTTATTGATCATGTTAGTGGTTGATTGTTGTGTTTTCTTTCCATGATCCATAATCCATAGAATTCTAGTTGTTCTCTTCTACCATACTATGTGTTCTTCATGATGCATGATAGTTACATATATGGTAGGTTTTATTTCCTTATTTAGATTTATGCTTCTAAGCCTTATTCCATGAAGACCTATGCATGTTTTCATGTTTTCATTACCAAAAGCAATGATCCATCCTCCTATTGTTCTTGTCTTTGTTTTCTATTTCAAATTCATCAAGATCCATGTTTGAGTTAATTATGGTAACTTTTTGTTTCCTAATTTGGATCTTGATACCTTGATTGGATTAGTGTTTTGAGGTCCCCTATATGTTAGAATACTACTGATGTAGTCTACCCCTTGATTAGTACCCTTTTGAACCACCAAATTCGGATTTCATATCTTAAAACTCTGATTTTATAGGTTATCGTCGCATTGATCGACCGATTGGTCGATCGGACCACTCGACCAATCCACTCGACCAATGAGTACAAAGCAACTCCAGATTTGGTCCGTTTCGGATGTTTTGATATCTTTCTCGTTAGGGATCTTTCCTAATATGTTGTATATACTTGTTTAGGACCTTCTTCTCAAGTTTGCCAAGATCTTACTTGATTTCTTAGGATCCCTTTGCGAGTTATAAAAGGTAAGGATGGTTATTTCCTTAATTACATAGATAGCATGAATCTAGTTTCTATATTTGAATATCATTAATATGTTTCCTAAATTAGATTCTTACAATGATATACTACTGTTGCATAACTTTGATTACAGTAGCATTACTTATTCATATTGAATTGATTCATGTATGATTTACTTACCAATGTTATACAAGTGATTGTAATTACTGATTTCTTTCCATATATGAATTTACCATATATGTGATGATATGAATTGATGCATGTGTATGCTTACGTATGGTTTGGAAAGGAGAGGTGTCCTTTCGACACTTCTGTCCTTGGACTACTACGGAAATATTATGGGATGTTTCCGGAGATGCCCTCTGGACACCTTCCTAAACTGTTGGATGACATATCTAGGATTGTCTAGTAGTGTTTGGCTAGGATGTCCTGTTATGTCGGACCCTAATCGGAGGGGTATTGAGACCGAACGACCCGTGGTAGCAATGGGGATTCATGGGCGCTCAAGACCGGTAACCAACCCGTGAGAGGACAGGAATCACATTGTGGGGGCCATTTATTGGTAGGGTTGCATATGGTTAGACTTGGGCTCACGGGCGCTTAAGACCGGTAACCAACCCGTGAGAGGACGTGAGAGCTTCCCGTTTACCATATGTGGATGATCAATAGGTTTGATGAGTCCGTAGTCCGAGTTGGTCGGTGCCATAGGATACGCCGACTCTAGTGTGAAGGATACCGGAAAGGATCGGCGTGGACGAGGAATGGAAGTATCCGGATCCGACTTGATGTAACTAAGTAGAAGACTTGCATTTGGCTAGGTTTTACCCCCGACATGCGCCAGCATTTATACCAAATGGTTGTGAGAGAGTGTGTTGACGTAACCCCCGCCAAGGTTTGTCCCGAGGGATGAAGGACCCATTACCAATCGGCTGCTCAAGACCGGTGAAATGATCCGTGAGAGAATCCAAGATATCTTAAATAGTTGAGGATGTGAGTGGACTTTCCTAAAGAAGTACGGTGCTATGACTTAAAGCATGTCTGCCAATAGAGACCAGCATACATAGAGTTAGATTCATTTATTCATTGTTTGTCTCATATCATATTGCATTTATGTTTGTTCTGGAATCTCGCCATTTATGTTATTATGGATTTTTAATCGCTTTATTGAGTTTCTTTGAAACTCATTCCTTTATTGTACAATGTTGTTAGACTATCCCGCAGTACCGAGTACTATGACGGTCCCTAAGAAGAAGCGCAAGGCGAAGAGACATATCTCCAGGAAGGTGATTGCGGTTACCACAATTACTCAAGATCCCGCGAGTGGTTATGCTCCGTACGATGCTTAGTCCGACCATTGAGTGGAAGCGTCCTTGTGCTATTTATGAGATTTACACTTACAAGGATGTTGTCTATAAAGTGGAGAATAATTTAGTTACCCAATGTACTTGCTACCGGGATTAGATTTTGTCTAGTTTATTCTTTAGAGCTACTTTTCCGCTGGATGTAAAGTGGGATTTTTGCTTCACTTTACTTATCTGTTTGATACTCGATTATATCTATTATTCGATTCGTTTATGAGTCATTCTTTCATTATTGGATCTATGATTTATCTTCCACACTCTTGTTATGATTGTTCATGATTATGTTATTGTTTATGTGGGAGGTTGATCACTCGATACCCGATCTTCGGGCTATGGATCACACTCGGGTATGCCGATAGGGTACCGGCCGGGAGGGCGTGGATGATTGGTATCGGGAGCCCAAGGTTCGAGGAGATCCTAACCACAAAAGACAACAACCGAACATTCCCGAGTCATTGATCCGAAATGACTCTTCTACTCTTAGAAGTGAATAATAGAACACCGAATTAGAAACTTGACCTTTGAGGCATAAAGTAACATTTCGAATAACATACCATAATTATACTTGAACAAATGACACTAATGCAAGGAAAAGAAAGTTGCATAACATACAATAATTAAAGAGAAACAAAATGAACTTCATTAATTTCAAAAGTTTTTACAATGATTACATCTGAAATGCATAAATGGAAAATCCTAAAGTACAAGTCTATCTAGGTGATCTACTCCGATCTCTCGTATGCTCCGAACTCCCTCTCGCTAGCCGAGTCACCCGATGCTCTATCCTATCCCATCGTGACTCCATCCTCTCGTACATCTGCTCCCGTCCGACCTCCATCCTCTCTAGCATGGAAGTCATCGATCTCATCCGTGCACCAAGATCCGAAGTCTCCGGAACCGCATGTGAAGGGCCACCTACCTCGAAGTGTGATGAAGGAAACTCGTGATGCACCGTGCTCAGCCTCGCGCATATCTCAGATCATCTCCGGCCTGATCATCACTATCGGGACCGATATCCTCTCCTCCATCCTCCGATCCCCGATCCTCATCCTCTCGATTCATCATCATCCTCACCCTCTAGACCAGGAGATCTCTCCGATCGATGTAGTCTCATCCGACGAATGGTCCGAGTCCCAATGGGGTATCCCCGTGATCTAGTGTCCATCGGTGTATCCTCGAAACTCACCCCGAAATGCCCGAAGATCAAAGTCGAAGCCTCCCATAGCAAAGGTTCCGCATGCTAGGCCGCAGAACCAAGTCCAGCATGACCCGTTGAATGATGTAGGAGAGATCGATCTCGAAGCCCATGTAGATGCGGTAGATGACCAAGGCCTCCATCACCGTGACCCGATGGTGATGTCCGGCTTTCGGCATGATGTTTCGGCCGACTATGCGACCGATAATACGTGCAGAACCCGTCATCCGTCCGCTAGTCCACGGTGTGAAGCATCGACGGCTATCCCATAGCGTAGAGCATATCTCGCGAAGCTCGTACGGCATCGATGGCTGTCCAGATCTGCTCCCCGCAGTATCCACACACACCGCCGTGGATAGTAAGGAACTCGCAAGATCTCAGCCAGTGTCCGGGTAGAGAAGCGAATCCGAGTCCGGAAGACCCCCGCTCCCGAGGACAAGTCCGAGTGGATGTCCCCGGCCTCGAGCCTCCTCTCGTGTAAGTAAGGTTGCCGAAGAACAACCTCACTAGCTCCGGTATACCGGCAAATCCTCGGTGAAGAGATGAGTCCACCGTAAAGTGTCGAACCTCCGCCGGATCCTAAAGGCTCCGAGCTGGCGTAAGTGAAGTAGACGTCCCATCTCGATGTTACAATAGCTGAAGTAGGCCTCGTACAGAACTCGGCCCGAGGTGTGTCAAACATGTCCGGTCTCCTAACCTCCTCTCTAGGCTCGAAAGGAACCCGACCTCTCGCGCCCCTAAGAGCACCTACGATGCGACCACGACCTCTACCTCCTCCTCGTGCCCTCCCCTCTCGCATGGTGTATCCGTGGAAGAGACAAGAGACAATTCCAATTAGTGCTATTTCAAGATTTGAGCCAAAAGGGTATTTTCGTAATTTTTCGGAAAATTTCAAATTTGGGGGAAATTTGATTTGAACATACTAGCATGTGCGCAATACTTGGAATTTCATGTCTATGAAGTTGTTTTGATGAAAATCGATCGAAAACTTGGATTAAAGCGAAAAATTCAGCAAGAAGAAATTTGGGGATTTTGCAATTTAGGTCAAAATTGGATTTTTGAAAAGTTGAAATTGGTTAAATCAAATTGTATGGACCTATCTACAATGTCATCTTGAGCATGTAGCATTTGATCTCAGATGAAAATTTCAAGCGGTTTGAGAGAAAACGAAATTTTTTCTAAAGATATCGATTTCGGTATAAAACTTTGCGAGATGAGCACCAATGTGTTAAAACTTGTTGTCAATGCATGTCATTGTGTTTAAAACCTAGGGAATATGTTTCTAAGCATTCCTAAGCATGATTTCTAGCATTGGATACAAGTAAAGCATGGTTTTATTGAAATGCAAGCATGAGAAGATGAAAATGGAAGAAAGAATGAGAGATTTACCTTGTTTGTGAAGATGGTGTGTTGTGGTGTTGTTGTTGAAGCACTAAATCACCTCAAGAACACTTGTGGGAACTCTTGGAGATTTTCCCTAGAGCTCTCTCACCTTTGGAAGAAGTTAGAATGAGGTTGGAATGTGAAAATGAGGCTTATAATGCGAATTTTCGCATTCTGTCTTCATTGGTCGACTCATTGGTCGACTGGGTCACTCGACCAATCACTCGACCAATGGTCACAGTGACCTCATTTGCTGTTGAATTTTTGGAAAATGTGATTTTTGCCTTATGGAATATTGTTTGATGACTATATGGATATATTTAAGCATGATTTAAGTTTTCAAATCATTTGGACTTGTGGTTTATGTTGAATCTTCGAAATTCGGTATTTTGATGTTCTCGGTTTTGTGTAATGGTTACTCCGAGAAGTGGGCGTGGTGAATCCAAAGGGTCATGGAGGTGGTGAAGTCATGGAGGTGGTGAAGTACCTCATGGAGGTGGTGAGATACCAAATGCTGATCGTGGTACTCATGAGATCCCCGGTGCCCCGAATGTTGGAAGTTTCGTAGATATTGCCAATATTATGGGCAATATGATGCAGCAAGAAAGCAGCTCGGCCCAACCAGATGTTGGTGGGTTTCATGACTCGCATAATGAGACCCGGGCTGGTGCTAATGTGAATCCTCATGCCGCAGCTCCCGAATGCGGGAGGTTTAGCGGAACTCCTCATACTCGCCCGATGGAGAGTTTTCCTCAAGATGCAAGTACCCACTTTTACCGGAGTTACCAAGGACCCCTTGTTTCCTAACAAGTGGCTTCGTGAGTTGGAGAAGGCTTTCCGACATCCGCAATGCTCGGAAGCTCGAAGATTTTGTTTGCCGAGCGAGTTGCAACAAGAAGCCGATGCATGGTGGATCTCCACTCGTCCTGCTTTTGGAAGGTTTGCATGCAGGAGTTGTAACTTGGGAGTTATTCAAAGAGGCTTTTTGTATGAACTACTTTCCCGAGGCGGTGAAGGATGCGAAGGAAGCTGAGTTTATGATTCCCGACTCAAGGAACTTTGTCTCGTGTTGGAGTACCAACTGAAGTTCGAGGAGCTTCATTTCTTTGCTCCGATTCTTTGAAGGAAGACCTCGCCAAAGCAAAGAAGTTCTTCAAAGGACTCGCGCCCGCCATTAAAGCTTACCTCACACCCAGCCTATAGTGAGCTATGCTCAAGTGGTGCGTAACTCGAAGAAGTTGGAAGAAACAGAGAAGGAAAGTGCTCGTGGTGCAAAAGCCTTGGCAGTCAAGGAATTCTGGTTTGGTGGATCGCAATGACCGTCGTTTTGTGAGACCTACACCCTACCCCACTCCTACCTTTCGTGCTAAGAGTGTAGGTCGAACACGGGTTTTCAGCAGCCCGGCCGCTTAAAAAAGATGGCGGAAACCGACCACCAAGCAAGTGCAAGTGCAAGTGCAAGTGCAAGGCCTTTTGTTCGAAGCCCTCTCGTTGCAGCCACCTTCGTTGGGAACCAAAGCAATCCCGTTTGCTTCTACCGCAAGCAAGCTGGTCATTTTGCTCGTGCCCTGTCCGGCGGCCCGCCCGCCCAGCAGCCGCGCCAATGGTGAAAAGTGCTCCCCGCTCCTCCCTCCGGTAGAGTTTTCAGTATTTCCAAGATCGAGCAGATCCAAGCCATGATGTGATTACAGTGTACATTGTTAGTCGCTTCTATTTCGCATTTGTCTTATTTGATACGGGTGCATCTCATTCGTTCATGTCATCTCGCATTCATCAAGAAGACTAACCTAATCCCCGAGAAGTTGTCTAGTTGTTTATTGATTAGTACACCCACTGGTCCTGTTGTGAAACTAGATAAGGGGTTATCTAAATGTCCCGTGTTGATTGGTGAGAAGAACTTGGAAGCCAATTTTGTGATTCTTGACATGAAGGACTTCGATGTTATTTTGGGAATCGATTGGTTGACAGCCCACAAAGCCGTGCTCCTTTGTTCCTCAAAGAAGATTCAGTTCCATATTTGTGGAAGTCCGGTCTTTGAATTTCAGTGGTGAAAAGAGAAGGGTTTGTAAGAAGGTGCCGTCTCTTCACCGATGCAAGTCTATGCCCTAGTGGATGATGCTTCATCTCGAAGGCAAGGGTATAGTGGAGAAAAGAGTCGATGAAGTCGAGTTGTCTGCGACTTTGTTGATGTCTTCCCCGATGATCTATCAGGAGTGCCTCCGGACAGAGATGTCGAATTCTCTATTGATCTCGTCCCCGGTGCCGCACCGGTATCTAAAGCTCCGTATAGGATGGCTCCTACCGAGTTAAAAGAGTTGCAAAATCAGTTGTATGAGCTCATTGATAGAGGTTTCGTACAGCCTAGTGTGTCACCTTGGGGAGCTCCGGTCTTGTTCGTCAAGAAGAAAGACGGTAGTATGCGCTTGTGCATCGACTACCGTGAGTTGAATAAGTTGACTATCAAGAATAGATATCCGCTGCCCGTAATCGATGATCTCTTCGATCGCTTGAAGGGTGCAGTTGTGTTCTCGAAGATTGACTTAAGGTCCGGATATCACCAATTGAAAGTGAAGTCTAGTGATATCTTCAAGACAGCTTTCCGAACGCGGTATGGTCACTATGAGTTTAGAGTCATGCCCTTCGGATTAACCAATGCTCCTGCGGTGTTCATGGACCTCATGAACCGAGTATTTCATGATGTGCTTGATAAGTTTGTGATTGTTTTCATTGATGACATCTTGATCTATTCGAAGAGCGAAGAAGAGCATGCGAGTCATCTAAGTTTCACTTTGCAAAGGTTGCGGGAAAAGAAGTTGTTCGCTAAGTTTAGCAAGTGTGATTTCCCGGCGTAAGAGAGTGGTATTCCTTGGTCATGTAGTTTCAGCCGAAGGTATTCGTGTCGATCCCGAAAAAGTCCAAGCTCGTGGCTGATTGGGAGAGACCGACGTCAAGAACGGAAATAAGAAGTTTTCTTGGATTGGCGGGTTACTACCGAAGGTTTATTGAGAACTTTTCTCGGTTGGCTGCTCCTATGACTAAGTTGACCAGGAAAGAAGAGAAGTTTGTTTGGTCCGACGCCCGTGAGAAGAATTTCCAAGAGTTGAAAGATAGATTGACAAGTGCCCCGGTTTTGACTATACCCGATAGTTCCGGTGGTATGACAAGTTTATACCGATGCGCCAAAGATTGGTTTGGGTTGTGTACTGATGCAACATGGCAAGGTCGTAGCCTATGCTTCTCGGCAATTGAAGGATTATGAGCGGAATTACCCCACTCACGATCTAGAACTTGCCGCCGTTGTCTTTGCTTTGAAGATTTGGAGACATTATCTCTACGGTGAGAAGATTGCCATTTTCACGGATCATAAGAGTTTGAAATACTTCTTTACCCAAAAGGAGTTGAACATGAGACAAAGGAGATGGTTGGAACTAGTCTCCGATTATGATTGTGATATTCAAGATCATCCCGGGAAAGCAAATGTTGTTGCCGATGCTCTTAGTAGGAAGAACCGAAGAAGACTTTGGATTTGAATGCTTTGAGTTTACCATTGTGGTCTTCTATTGAGAGTTTTGATTTGGAAATCGTTCCCGAGAATTCTGATTTTATTCTCTTCTCGCCATGACGGCAAGATCTGGTCTTAGAGATAAGATTGTTGCTCACAGAGTTCGATCAAGAGTTTTTGATCAAAGTTGAGAAGATTTCTTCGAATCCCGAGTCGGACCCCGACTTTGGTATATCCATGGATGGTGCTTTGTTGTTTAGAGGAAGACTGTGTGTGCCTCGCAAACGAAGAAGTTAAGAAAGAAATATTGAAGGAAGCACACCAGTACTTTTTATCAGACACCCGGGAAGCACCAAGATGTACAAGGACTTGAAGGAACATTTTTGGTGGATTGGTCTAAAGGCGGATGTTGATGATTTTGTTGCCAAGTGTGAGACTTGCCAACGTGTGAAAGCCGCTCGACAACCTCCATCCTGGATTACTTCAACCCCTTCCTATTCCTAGTTGGAAGTGGGAAGATATCTCCATGGACTTTGTGACTAGCTTGCCTCGGACAAGTAAAGGCAATGACACCGTGTGGGTGATTGTTGATAGGTTGACCAAATCAGCCCATTTCATTCCTATGAAGATCACTCATACTGGATAAGCTAGCCAGGCTTTATGTGGATAATGTGGTTCGTCCGCATGGTGTGCCATTGAGTATTGTCTCGGATCGTGATCCTAGGTTCACCTCAAGGTTTTGGAATAGTTTGCGGAAGGCCTTGGGAACCCAATTGAACTTGAGTACAGCTCATCATCCACAGGCCGATGGACAATCCGAGCGGACAATTCAGACATTGGAAGACATGCTCAAATCTTGTGTGGTGGATATGGGTGGTAATTGGGATGAACACCTAGCTTTGGTTGAGTTTGCCTATAACAACAGCTTATCAAGCCACAATAGGCATGGCTCCATTCAAGGCTTTGTATGGTAGTACTTGTAGGACACCTTTGTACTGGATCGAGACAGGTGAAAGAAAAGTCTTAGGTCCCGAGATGATTGAAGCTACAAGTGCTATGGTAGATATGATAAGAGAAAGGATTAAGTCCCGCCAATACGAGACAGTAAATCTTATGCCGATAAAAGAAGGACCGATTTGGAATTTCAAGTTGGAGAGAAAGTCTTTCTCAAGGTCTCACCAATGAAGGGTGTGATGAGATTCAATGTTAAGGGAAAGCTTAGCCCTCGTTACATTGGACCTTTCGAGATTTTGGAAAAGGTTGGACCCGTTGCGTATCGATTAGCATTACCTCCGCCTCTTGCTGGTGTGCACAATGTGTTTCATATTTCGATGCTCCGAAAATACATAGAGAATCCGGAACACATTTTGCAGCAAGCACTGAAGGACTTAGTGCTGATTTGACCTATGATGAAGAACCGGCCGAAATCTTGGATAGGAAGGACAAGCAGCTGCGGAATCGCGCCATTCCTTTGGTGAAGATTCGGTGGAAGAACCATACCCCTGAAGAAGCTTCTTGGGAGAAGGAAGAAGATATGAAGGAGAAGTTTCCTAACCTCTTTGGAAGCACAGTACGCTTTCAATTTCGGGGACGAAATTTCTTTAAGGGGGGGAGAATGTAAAACCCAGCCCTAACCTTAACCCGGAAACCTTGTTGTTTGTAGGTCCGATGACCCGAAGTAAAGTAAGAAGTCAGCTTTGGGCCATCCCAAGAGAGGACTTGGTGTCCGGCTTTGAATCCATGAAAGTTGATGATGAGGTTCTATTTATGGAAACCGAATCCCGATGAAGATCTAATTAGTTGATGGACTTGGAGTGCTCTCTATCTTGGTTTGAAGGCATTTCTACCTATTAGGTAAGTCACTTGACTTGTGTGCAAAACCCCTTTAGGATTGGATTTGATCCGGACCTTCAATTCCCCGTTTTGGTCTTTGTCGCATTGGTCGACCGATTGGTCGATCGGGGCCAGCCGACCAATCCACTCGACCAATGAGTGCTGTCTTTGGCAATTAGGTTGTTCTTGCTCTATTTAAGTCCAACCTCGAGTCCACTTCGTATTTGCTGCCTCCAAACCCTCCGGAACGAACCAAAGACCTCTCGCAAGTCATCTCTCTTGCATCCTTGGTGTTTTCTTGACGGATCTTCGTCGAAACTCTTCTTTTTGCATCAAAAGGTATGTCTACTCTCTCTTCTTCTCCTCCATCTTTGTTTTTCTTTCCTTTTTGAGTTGAGACAGTAGAAGAGATGCTGCATCCTCTGTTGCAAACATCTCGGAACATGTTCTCATGATCATCCTAAGGATTTAAGGCTAGAACAATGATCTTAACCATGATCATTGCAAGCTTTTGAAGGATTCATGATCAAACCATGATTTAATCTCCGTTAAACTTCTAATCTGAATTCCGATCTCTTTGGATCTTCTTTTATTGATCATGTTAGTGGTTGATTGTTGTGTTTTCTTTCCATGATCCATAATCCATAGAATTCTAGTTGTTCTCTTCTACCATACTATGTGTTCTTCATGATGCATGATAGTTACATATATGGTAGGTTTTATTTCCTTATTTAGATTTATGCTTCTAAGCCTTATTCCATGAAGACCTATGCATGTTTTCATGTTTTCATTACCAAAAGCAATGATCCATCCTCCTATTGTTCTTGTCTTTGTTTTCTATTTCAAATTCATCAAGATCCATGTTTGAGTTAATTATGGTAACTTTTTGTTTCCTAATTTGGATCTTGATACCTTGATTGGATTAGTGTTTTGAGGTCCCCTATATGTTAGAATACTACTGATGTAGTCTACCCCTTGATTAGTACCCTTTTGAACCACCAAATTCGGATTTCATATCTTAAAACTCTGATTTTATAGGTTATCGTCGCATTGATCGACCGATTGGTCGACGGACCACTCGACCAATCCACTCGACCAATGAGTACAAAGCAACTCCAGATTTGGTCTGTTTCGGATGTTTTGATATCTTTTCTGTTAGGGATCTTTCCTAATATGTTGTATATACTTGTTTAGGACCTTCTTCTCAAGTTTGCCAAGATCTTACTTGATTTCTTAGGATCCCTTTGCGAGTTATAAAAGGTAAGGATGGTTATTTCCTTAATTACATAGATAGCATGAATCTAGTTTCTATATTTGAATATCATTAATATGTTTCCTAAATTAGATTCTTACAATGATATACTACTGTTGCATAACTTTGATTACAGTAGCATTACTTATTCATATTGAATTGATTCATGTATGATTTACTTACCAATGTTATACAAGTGATTGTAATTATCGATTTCTTTCCATATATGAAGTTACCATATATGTGATGATATGAATTGATGCATGTGTATGCTTACGTATGGTTTGGAAAGGAGAGGTGTCCTTTCGACACTTCTGTCCTTGGACTACTACGGAAATATTATGGGATGTTTCCGGAGATGCCCCTCGGACACCTTCCTAAACCGTTGGATGACATATCTAGGATTGTCTAGTAGTGTTTGGCTAGGATGTCCTGTTATGTCGGACCCTAATCGGAGGGGTATTGAGACCGAACGACCCGTGGTAGCAATGGGGATTCATGGGCGCTCAAGACCGGTAACCAACCCGTGAGAGGACAGGAATCACATTGTGGGGGCCATTTATTGGTAGGGTTGCATATGGTTAGACTTGGGCTCACGGGCGCTTAAGACCGGTAACCAACCCGTGAGAGGACGTGAGAGCTTCCCGTTTACCATATGTGGATGATCAATAGGGTTGATGAGTCCGTAGTCCGAGTTGGTCGGTGCCATAGGATACGCCGACTCTAGTGTGAAGGATACCGGAAAGGATCGTCGGGACGAGGAATGGAAGTATCTCGGATCCGACTTGATGTAACTAAGTAGAAGACTTGCATTTGGCTAGGTTTTACCCCGACATGCGCCAAGATTTATACCAAATGGTTGTGAGAGAGTGTGTTGACTTAACCCCCCGCCAAGGTTTGTCCCGAGGGATGAAGGACCCATTACCAATCGGCTGCTCAAGACCGGTGAAATGATCCGTGAGAGAATCCAAGATATCTTAAATAGTTGAGGATGTGAGTGGACTTTCCTAAAGAAGTACGGTGCTATGACTTAAAGCATGTCTGCCAATAGAGACCAGCATACATAGAGTTAGATTCATTTATTCATTGTTTGTCTCATATCATATTGCATTTATGTTTGTTCTGGAATTCTGCCATTTATGTTATTATGGATTTTAATCGCCTTACCGAGTTTCTTTGAAACTCATTCCTTTATTGTACAATGTTGTTAGACTATCCCGCAGGTACCGAGTACTATGACGGTCCCTATGAAGAAGCGCAAGGCAAAGAGACATATCTCCAGGAAGGTGATTGCGGTTACCACAATTACTCGAAGATCCCGCGAGTGGTTATGCTCCGTACGATGCTTAGTCCGACCATTGAGTGGAAGCGTCCTTGTGCTATTTATGAGATTTACACTTACAAGGATGTTGTCTATAAAGTGGAGAATAATTTAGTTACCCAATGTACTTGCTACTGGGATTAGATTTTGTCTAGTTTATTCTTTAGAGCTACTTTTCCGCTGGATGTAAAGTGGGATTTTTGCTTCACTTTACTTATCTGTTTGATACTCTGATTATATCTATTATTCGATTCGTTTATGATTCATTCTTTCATTATTGGATCTATGATTTATCTTCCGCACTCTTGTTATGATTGTTCATGATTATGTTATTGTTTATGTGGGAGGTTGATCACTCGATACCTGATCTTCGGGCTGTGGATCACACTCTCGGGTATGCCAGATAGGGTACCGGCTGGGAGGGCGTGACAACCATTGGTATAAGATCTGGCGCGTGTCAAGGATAATCTTAGGCCCAATGCAAAGTCATATGGTCTCGTACTACATATGGTCCGGATATTTTCCCTCACGCCTAGTGCTCTGTTGTTTCAATACCTTCCCACCTATGAATGGAATCCTCAATGGAGGCATCTGTTGGACCCTATTCATTAACCCAGTGGCCATCCACATATAATAGACAGGATGATCTCCATGTCCTCTCACGGGTCATTTCACCGGTCTTGAGCGTCCATGAGCCCTTATCTATTGTATGCAACCCTACCTCTCTATGATGATAGTGGGCCTACTTGACATACAGGACCCAGCCACTAACATCACGGGTTAACCGGCTTCAATACCCCTGCCAAAAGGGTAGTAGTACTCATGAGGTCACCTAACCAAACACTTCTAGACATGCCCTAAATATGTAAATTAGTAATCGGGAAAGAGCCAAGGGCACCATAGGAATGCGTCCCATACCGCCTCCTCTAATATCCTATGGCAGAAATGCCAAAAGGGCATTCCCCATTCCCAACCACAATATAAACAATCATATAATAACACTAGGGCAATGGGTGAACCCACAACCCTAGTAGAAAATACAAGGTAGAAGAAATAATAATATTTCTCCTCTCATACAATCACATTCCATTTCATAACAACAATAATAGATTTCAAAGCAAGGAGCAACATCAGAAGTAATAATAAACATAAATTATAGCAATTCATATTTAACAAAAGACATAAAATAACCACAAGATAATACTAAAGCAATACAAGATATCAATAATGAAAAGTAACTAACATCATTACACATGTAATATAAAGTTAAGTATATTCCTCACCTTTTACTTTGTTCTTCCTCCAAATCCAAGAATCCACTCCCACAAATTAGTGATTAAAGATATATATACCTATTTATGCAAAAGAAATAATTATCACAAATTCGAGCCAATTTGGGTTTCAAAGGATATCCTAAAATCTTCCCACAAAAACCCAAATCTGAAAACTAGGTTAAAAAGGGGTAGTTCTCAACCTCACTAGTGAATGGTCACTAATTTACCACCAACTCGAAGTTTATAATGAAGCAAAACTTTGGGAAAATCTAATTGGAAACAAAAGGATCCTACGGGTACCTTCAATTTTATTAAATTTGACCCATCTCAAAAAGCCCCAAATTTGACTCTCATAAATCACCCGTGTGTGACCCGGGGAGTCAAATTCTAAAATCTTTTGCAAGGGGATAAACCATTACTCCCAAACTCAAGGGGAACCTTAATATAAGAAAAGATAGCTTGTATGATACCTATCATTATTCCCTTTCACAGATCCCTCAATAGAAGAGAAAAGATATCACTCTCACAAACTAGGAAGGGACATTAATACAATAAAGGAAAGCAACCAAGATACCTAACAACCTTCCCTTTCAAGATTCCTCAAAAGGAAAGGAGATAAAATACTCACAAAATTGTGAGTAAGAGAAGCATTAAAGAAAACTAACCCTTCGTAATGATTTTGCAAAGATTCGGATCACAGACACCTTCGGAAGAATGGAAATCGCTCCTCTCTTTTGTTTCTCCTTTTCTCCAAAGTTTCCACCTCTTTCTAGCCTCCAAAAATGAGTTTACGGATGAGATAAAACATAAATAGGGTTTTAAAATCTGAATTTCCAATTTTGCCCCTAAATAGAAAATAGGGTGGGGGTTGGTTCACCTAAACGGCTCAAACTTCTGGCTCATGGTTGGACCCCCAAACGAACTCCAATTTTGATGATTTTTGGCTCGTTGGAAAGGTCTTTCGACGATCTTTGTTTTGATATCTTATTTACATCAATTGGATTCTCCATCACTGATCTACAAATATTCCAAAATTATCATTTTTACACTATCGAAACTAATCTTCTCTCTTCACTTAAACTCTAAGAGAGTTTTTGAGTCATTTATAAGGGTCATCTACCAACATTTGTTTAATTTCCAATCCTTTGGGCTCGAATTGAATGGTCCAGAATTGTCGCCGAATCAAGGCCCAAGTTCTCAGTCTTAAAACCACGGGTTAAAGGGGTAGAAATTTGGGGGATTTCACATTCCTCCTCCCTTAAAAGAAATTTCGTCCTCGAAATTGGGAGAGTACTAGGCTTCCAAAGAGATGGAGATACATTGCTTTTATCTTGACTTTCTTCTCCCAAAATCTACGGGAAACAAATAACAATAAGTCTTTTGTAATAAAAACAGAGGAGTAAATCTAACATGCTTTAAAATCAGGAGCAATCAGAAGGGTTAACAATCATGGAGGTCACACTTGATTTCCCTTCAAAATCATCATGTGGAGAAATCACAAGGTTATAGAGTATATGAAGATTCACTCTAGAACAACAGGGATAGAAGGATCAGTCATGGGAATGACTTAAGATCACTCTCCTATCAAAAGGAATAGAAGGCACAAGAAGAACTCGAAGAGAGAATATGTCAAATTTGGGGTAAACTTCTACTAAACAAAATTAGGCAACTCATATGATAGAGAATAAATCGAACAATGTATATGGTAGGTATGCATTCGGCACAGCAGCAAGGTTAGGGTTAGGTGGGATTTTACACCATGGACATTGACGATGATACCCCTTACTTGAGTACATTGTCGGTGTTTAGGGAGAATCTGCGCATCGAAGAAGAGTGAATTAGTTGAAGTACCTAATGGACTCCCGTGCACAATCTTAAGGTATTTCCCGAAACTAGACTTCTTGATTGAATTGTAGAAGAAAACCCCATTCAATTTGACCCTGTATAGCCCTCCAAATCCCTTCCCGAAGTTGCTGAACTAATTCTGATTTTCTGTTGAATTCTGTTTTGGTCGATCCTCTTTGGTTGATGCCATCGACCAAGGACCATCGACCAAAGTTTCCCAGACTCGAAGTTAATGATTCTTTGGAATATTCCCTATTCTATTTATACTAGCCTCGTGTTTTGAGCCCTATTCCAATCATTATCACTCCTGAGAACGTGGGGAGACCTTCCCAAAGCACCTCCTAGGCATTTGTGAAGAAGATTCCACCAAAAATCATTGTTAATCATTGTTCCTTGTCTCCATCAACAACTACAAGGTATGATTCATCACTCTCACTCTCACTCTCACTCTCTATTCTATTCTTTTCTATTCTTTCCATCCCTCTTCTTGCTGTTGAGACCTTGGAGATGGTGCTGCAACCTTGCAACCATCACTCCAAGTGCTCACTCTTGCTTAATCTATGATCCTCTCACTTGTCCATTGATGCTATGCTCTCATTTCAAGCCATGCATATGCATTCCTTGATTCTCTTCTTAACTTCATGCCTTCTTGTACAAAACTGAGGTATATAGTGTGCTATGTACATGTTTATCACTAGCATATGATCCTAATCAAATTCCTATAAGTTCCCTTAGCTAATGCATGCCTTTCCAATGCAAATGCAATCAATTTCAATCCATGCTATGATGCTTGTCTATTGAACTTAGTAGTCTAATTTGGGGCTTTCTATCTAGACCATTAGATTATGTTAATTCCTTGATTTGTAGTGTCCTCATACTATTCTTAAGCATTCCTCCAAGTTCCGAATCTATCCGAACCTCGGAAGACCAATTTCGAACCAAAATCCCCAAAACCCATTATGCAGCCCCGAAGACAATTTTGGTCGATCATCCTTGGTCGATACCATCGACTAAGAGCATCGACCAAACTTGTTGCTGACAGCAACCTCAGCCAGTTTTGACCCGTTCGACATCCGATCTTCCCGATTTCTTCTCTAATCTAATATTTATGTTTGTTTAGGGTCTTGACACTACTTTTGGATCATTCCTTGGTAATTCTTGAATCATCATCAACTCAACCTAAGGTAAGGATGGTTATCTCCATAAACACATAGGCTAGAACTTATGTTTTGGTGCTTATACTTAGTGAACATAATCTCTTAATTGCTTTTGAATATTATAGGACTGCTATACATGTTTTAGAACTGCAGTAATGTGATTTCATACTCTCTTGTTATAATGAGTTATTATTCTTGTACTTGTACATATGATGGATCGCTTCGATGTTATGATTTAACTTTTATCATGATGATGTATCAAATGTATGAAATATGATGGACTTGAGTATGTGATTGCCTAGGTATAACTTGGGATTGGGGAGTGTCCTATTGAAGCTTTTGTCCTTGGGCATCAGAGGGAATAGTATGGGATGTTCTCCGAAGGTGCCTATCGACACTTTCCCAGGTTATTGGTTGACATACATAGGATTGTCTAGTTGTGTGGCTAGGATTGTCTTTGTCGTGTCAGACCTGAATCGGAAGGGCATTGAGACCGAACGACCCGTGGTAGTGTATGGTTTGATGGGCGCTCAAGACCGGTAACCAACCCGGGGGAGGGCATAAACCATGCTACGGATACCCGAAAGGGGCCATTTATTGGTAGGGTTGCAAATATCTAGACTTGGGCTCACGGGCGCTCAAGACCGGTAACTAACCCATGAGAGGACGTGAGAGCTTCCCGTTTACTATTTGTGGATGACCAATAGGGTTGATGAGTCCGTAATCTAGGATTACACTGACTCTAGTGTGAAGGATACCGGAAAGGATCACCCAGGGCGAGGAATGGACATATCTAGATCTGAGGTGATACGACTGAGTAGATGACTTGCATTGGGCTAGGGTTTACCTTAACATGCGCCAATACTTATACCAAATGGTGATGGGAGAGAGTGGCGACCGAATCCCCTACCATGGTTTGAGAGGACTTTACCCAACTACTACGACAGTCCCAAGATACAGAATTGGTTGAGGGGGAGTGACTGACGACCCAAAGAAGTATGGTGCTATGGCTTAAAGCATGTCTACCATAGAGACTAGCATTCATAGAGTTAGAATCATACTCACATCATATGTTTCATATCACATTGCATTATGTTACGATTTGTACTTATATGATTTTGAATCATGGAATAACTGCCTTGCTGAGTTCTTTTGAACTCATTCCTTTTGGGCAAATGTTGTTAGATTTTCTCGCAGGTATTGAAGACTTTGATGACACACTCTATGAGACAGACTTTGATCCCTCATACTACCCTCTGGGTGGTAGCTACAGTGAAGATCAGAGTTATGGTGCCGAAGAGGATTACTCTATGTACCAGGGTTAGCCCTACTGTAGTGAGGGAGCGGCCATGCTGGGCTTTCTTCGTCCACACTTATGAGGAGACAATTATTAAGATAGAAGAAACCCTTGCTTAGTGCCCCATTTCCCTAGATTTTTGTTAAACATTTGGAATATGTAATTAACTTTCTTTGAGTTACTCTTTAAACATGGGATTGTAACTTAACTCGACTTTACTACTTTTCCGCTGCCTTGAGAGAGTGACTTTCACTCATTTTCTCATTCTTATGATTACACTTATACACTTGGTATCATTTATTTTTGCACTCTGATTACTTGATCTTATCTTATTCATGATATCTGTTATTTATTACTTTTACCTTGATTATCATTGTTCATGATTGTGTTATCGCGTATGTGGGAGGCATGGTCCCTCGATGCTTGATCCTTGGACTGTGGATCACATTCCTGGGTATGCCAGATAGGGTACCAGTTGGGTGGATGTGAGTCACATCCACCCAGGCGGTACCCTATCTGGCATACCCGATTGTGTGATCCACAGTCCACAAGATCCAGTATCGAGGAAATCAACCTCCCACATTCACAATAATATAGTCAAGAACAAGACTAAATCAAGGTTAACAATATTATTTAAATTAATCAAAGCAAAGTAATGAAATAATCATCAGAGTGCGGAAATGATACCAATAGATATATATAATCAAAATGTAGAGTGAGGCGGAATCTAACTCCACGAGTACAGCGGAATGTAGATTGAAAGTCAAAAGAATATCACAACTGGTTCTAAAGACAAGAAAGAAAGATATAATCAAACTAAGCTAAAGTCTATTCTACTTTATAAAGAACGTCTTAAATAAACATAGACTTCATCAATCACACTCAGACGCTCCCACTCCATGGTAGGGCTAATCATGGTACGAAGTATGATCACTCGAGGGATCATCAACGTAATCTTCATAGTTGCCAACACCTTGCGTGTAGTACACTTCTTCGGCTTGCGCTTCCTCATATTGGCCTTCATAGTCATTAATGCCTGTAGAGTAATCTAACAAAAGATATTGTACAAAAGGAGTGAGTTTCAAAAGAAACCCAGTAAGGCAAGTTATTCCATAATAGCATAAATAACATGATAGCATAAACATAGCATAATGTGATATGATATGAAATAGACAATGCATGTATGAGTCTAACTCTATGTATGCTGGTCTCTATAGGTAGACATGCTTTAAGTCATAGCACCATACTTCTTTCGGAAGGTCGTTTACTCCCCCTCAGCCATCTTGGCATCTTGGGTCTGCCGGTGGTAGTTGGGTCTTGCATCCCTCTTGGACATTCCTTGGTAGGGAGTTTAGGTCACCTCTCTCTCACATCACCATTGGTCTAAGTATTGGCGCATGTCAGGGTAAAGCCTAGCCCAATGCAAGTCTTCTACTTAGTCATATCAACTCAGATCTAGATACGTCCATTCCTCGCCCCTGGTGATCCTTTCCGGTATCCTTCACACTAGAGTCAGCGTATCTGACTCTCTCAAATATGGACTCATCAACCCTATAGGTCATCCACATATAGTAAACGAGAATGTGAAATCCAGCCCAAACCTAGCCAGGACACCCTATCTATTTTGGGTGAAGAAAGGTTAGTTTAATGTTACATCTTGAAGTTGGACCTTGATTTCAGTGTTCTGTCTCCTTCTTCTCTCTTTTCTCCTTCTTACTGTTCTATCTTGATGTTTTGATTGTGGAGAAGGTGTTACACTACTATAACTACCTATTCTCTAATCTCCTTATGTCTTAGAGTGAACTCCCAATCACTCTATGCATTCCTTGAAACCACATGGTGAATCTCCTCAATTCTTCACTGATTTTGATTGAATTTTGGACAGCATGATCATTCTGCTGTAGCTTCTTTTCTCATTAATGTTTAACATGTTTGATCTTAGCCTTTACTGCTGTTCCAATGTGTTTCATCTCCTTGAATCAATTCCCCTTTCTTTCTAGCCATTTTAGCCTTCTATGTTGACCATTGATATATGCATTCTAGTAAGTTTCTATTTTTGATTCCTCTCATTCTAGGATTAGTATTCTTTTGATTTTCTATTTAATTATTCTTGCCTCTGATATGTTCTTGATATTCCATTAGAGAGAAGCCTTGTTCTCTCTAATTCTTCCCTTGAATCCATGGTGAGTTTGCTATGAGAACCATGTTGTTTCCAATTTAGAAACTCATGTTCCCAATTTATAAAGTAATGATTTTTGGACCATGGATGATGTCAAATTCATGCTAGATAGTCTTATTATGTTTGTGTGAAGTTCCCTTTCGAATTTCGGATCAATCGGACTTCAAACGAAGAAGTTATGACCAAAACAAAGGCAACTGTACCTTCTTTGTCTCCATTGGTCGACTAATTGGTCGACTGGGCCAGTAGACCAATCCAATCGACCAATGAGATCTGTTTTCTAGATTTAGGTCTTTGTTGCTCTATTTAAGTCCAATCTCGGGATTAGTTCGCCTCCTCTGCCTCCTAAGCCTCTGGAACGAGTTAGAACTCCATTCTAATCAATTTCCTTGCATCCTTGGTTGATCTCTCGCAAGAACTCAAGTAATCTTATTCCTCTTGCATCAAAGGTATGTCTACACTCTCTTCTTCTTCTCCATCTCTGTTTTTCTTTCCTTTTTGGGCTGAGACAGTAGAGAAGATGCTGCATTCTCTGTTGCAAACATCTCTCTACTCATCCCTCATGATCTTCCTAAGGATTAATGGCTAATGCGATGATCTTAACCATGATCATTGCAAGCTTTTGAAGGAATCATGATCTAAATCATGATCTTGTCTTTGTTCATCTTTTGATTCAAATTCTGATCTTCTTAGATCTGTTTTATTGATCATATTAGTAGTCAATCGCTGTGTTTTCTTTACAAGAGTTGTAACCTATCAATCTCTACTTCTTTCTTCTTGATCATACCATGCTTTTTCCAAGAACCATGACTAATACATTTATGGTAAGTTTTGTCTCCTTATTTAGATTCATGTTCTTCAGTCTTAGATCTATTTTTCTTGAAGATCTATGCATGCTTTTCATGATTTCTTTATCACAATCAATGATCCATCATCCTATTGTTCTTGTCCATGATTTTTACTATGAATTCTTCAAGAACCATGATTGATCTAATTATGGTAACTTTTGTTTTTCCTAATTTGTAACTTGAAGACTTGATTCGATTAGTGTTTTGAAGTCCTCTATATACTAGGATACTGTCATAGTTGTTTCCCCCTTGTTTGGTACCCTTTTGAACCACCAAATTCGGTTCTTTATTCTAAAAACTCTGATTTTGTAGGCCACTGTCTCTGTTGGTCGACTGATTGGTGGACTGAGACAGTAGACCAATCCAATCGACCAATGAGTACAGCAACTCCAGATTTGGTCTGTTTTGGATGATTTGATCTCTTACCTTCTAGGTTTCTTTCCTAATATAATATGTATACTTGTTTAGGACCTTCTTGCAAGTTTAGGAAGATTCTCCTTGATCCTTGGAGATTCTCTTCAAGTTATATAAGGTAAGGATGGTTACTTCTATAATAGCATAGATTGTGTGATTTTAGTTTCTATATTAGAATCTTTTGGATTTGTTACCATAATTACATTCTTTTATGAATATATTACTGCTGCACTTACTTTAATTACAGTAGCTTTATTTACTTGCTTTCTTTAGTTTATGAAAGTCTTTATTTGTCAACTGTATATGAGATGAATCTTATTATGGTATATTTTCTATATACGGTAAATGTGTATGATATGATTGATTTGTGATTGTGATTGATTAAGTATGGTTCGGGAAGGAGAGGTGTCCTTTTGACACTTCTGTCCTTGGACTACTACGGGAATATTATGGGATGTTTCCGGAGATGCCCTCTGGACACCTTCCTAAACTGTTGGATGACATATTTAGGACTGTCTAGTAGTGTTTGGCTAGGATGTCCCGTTATGTCAGACCCTAATCGGAGGGGTATTGAGACCGAACGACCCGTGGTAGCAATGGGGATTCATGGGCGCTCAAGACCGGTAACCAACCCGTGAGAGGACATGAATCACATTGTGGGGGCCATTTATTGGTAGGGTTGCATATGAATAGACTTGGGCTCACGGGCGCTCAAGACCGGTAACCAACCCGTGAGGGGACGTGAGAGCTTCCCGTTTACCATATGTGGATAACCAGTAGGGTTGATGAGTCCGTAGTCAAGGACTATGAGGACTCTAGTGTGAAGGATACCGGAAAGGATCGCTAGGGGCGAGGAATGGACGTATCTGGATCTGACTTGATATAACTAAGTAGAAGACTTGCATTTGGCTAGGCTTTTACCCTGACATGCACCAGTACTTAGACCAAACGGTGATGTGAGAGAGAGGTGACTTAACCCCCAGCCATGGAATGTCCCGAGGGATGCCTGACCCACTACCAAAAGGCGTTGTGTGATGAGACCTTTCCAAAGAAGTATGGTGCTATGACTTAAAACATGTCTACCAATAGAGACCAGCATACATAGAGTTAGATTCATACATTCATTGTTTGTCTCATACCATATTGCATTTATGTTTGTTTTGAAATCCTGCCATTTATGTTATTATGGATTTAACTGCCTTACTGGGTTTCTTTCGAAACTCACTCCTTTTGTACCATATCTGTTGTTAGACTTCTCTGCAGGTTTGGAATACGATGGCGGTCCATATAAGGAAGCGCAAGGTGAAGAAGAGCCGAATGAAGATGTGGATTAGATTTCTCTTGTTTCTTCTAGACTTATCTTTTACTTTACTTGTATTAGCTTAGAGGTTTACTTAGATTTCGATCTACCTTCCGCATATGTTGTGGAGTATATTTCCGCTATACTCTACAGTTGTCTTTTGATTTGGTATCTTGTTTTCTGCACTCTGATATTCTTAGTGATCCTTCTGAGATCCTTTCTTGACTTTTATTATAAATTACTTGAACATTATGATTTGTTCTTGCTTTTGATTATGTTATTGTGCTAAATGGATATGATCGTTCCTAAACTTGATCTTTAGGGCTGTGGATCACACTCTCGGGTATGCCAGTTAGGGTACCGGCTGGGAGGATGTGACAGAGAAGCTCTCATGTCCTCTCACAGGTTGGTTACCGGTCTTGAGTGCCCACGAGCCCAAGTCTATCCATATGCAACTCTACTCATAAATGGCCCCTACAATGTGATTCATGTCCCCTCACTGGTTGGGTACCGGTCTTGAGCGCCCATGAATCCCCATTGCTACCACTGGTCATTTGGTCTCAATACCCTTTCGAATCGGGTATGATATAACATGGGTATTCCTAGCCAAACACTGCTAGACAAATCCTAGGTATGACAATTAATAATCCGGGAAAGTGTCAAAGGGCAACATTGGAAATATCCCATACTATTTTCACTGATGTCCAAGGACAGAAATGTCAAAAGGACATTCCCCAATCCCAAATCATACCTAAACAATCACAATCATAATTCAGTCATATCATCCATGACAGATATCTCATCAAATGAAAGAGTATAATAAGACAAGATCAAATGAATGTACAACATACATGAGTAAGTATTCATAGATGATCAAGTACATAAAGTAAATAAGGAAATAAGATCCTACTGTACTTACAGCATTCGTATCATAATAGAAACTATCATAATAGTAACAAATATAAGTAGTTCCCAAATTAGAAACTAAATCTATGCAATCTATGTTAATATGGTAACAACTATCCTTACCTTAAATAGATTCGAATATATTCCAGACGGACAAGAGGATGAATCCAAAGTTAGCAAACAAACCCTAGAATAGCATCATAAAGTCATTAGGAAGTAGTCCTAAAAGAATAAGCATCAATCGAATCGAAAGGGACAAAGAAATCCAATTTTGTCACTGCGGGTTGATTGGCTGGGTTGACTGGTTCAGTCGACCCAGGCAATCTGCCCAGAGAGTAATCCAAATCCAAAAATAGTATTTTCATTCGAAACCTATGCTATACAATCCGGAATGCTACGAAACTTGGAGGGAATGTCTAACACAGTAGTCTAAGACTAAAAAGCATATTTTAGACATCAAACAACGATTAAAACCATTACTTATTAATTTGAAATCATACTTTCTATTTTGGTAAAAATCATGGTTTTCATTGAAAACATGCTATGAATGAAAGAGATGAACAGAGATGATGAGATCTCATTCTAGTACATGAATATAGTAAATCAGAGGTATGAATAATCATGGAGAGGCATCTATAATGCTAGAAGAAATCAAAATAAGAATATGATCATAGATGCATGTAGAAAACATAAGAATTATGGTAAGTATTGATTATGATGATCATAGTATGAGAATGAATGGAGATTGTAGAAGATACAATTGTAGAGATGCAACATCTTCTTCATAATCTCAGATTAGAGAAGAGAAAGATCATGGAAAGAATAAATCAATAACATAGAAGTAAGATTACTAACCTTTGATTGAAGAACAAAAGAGAGAACTTGCAAGTTTGCAAGGTTTGGTCTTCTTCAACACTTTTGGCTTGGAGATGAGTTCCCTTCATTCTCTAAGTGTTTTGGAGGCTAGGTATACTAAAATCATGAAGTTATGAGGTATATATAGCTATATAACCTAAATAGAAGATTCTGCTCGTGTTCAACAACCTTGGGTCGATTGGCTGGGGAGACAGGCCCAGTCGACCCAGGCTAACAGCAAAGCCTGAATCAGGGATTTGAGGGCCTTTCGCTACTCGGAATCAAACGAAACTTTAAACACATAAACCACACTGCTGGTCATCCACAAATAATAGATGGGAAGCTCTCATGTCCCCTCATAGATTGGTTACCGGTCTTGACTGCCCATGAGCCCAAGTCTACTATTTGCAACCCTACCAATAAATGGCCTCTCACAAGTAACCACAATGTGATTCATGTCCTCTCACGGATTGGTTACCTGTCTTGAGCGCCCACGAATCCCCATTGCTACCGCCGGTCGTTCAGTCTCAATACCCTTCCGAATCGGGTCTGATATAACGGGGACATCCTAGCCAAACACTGTTAGACAAGCCCTAGATATGACAATCAATAATTCGGGAAAGTGTCAAAGGGCACCATTGGAAACATCCCATACTATTCCCACTGATGTCCAAGGACAGAAATGTCGGAAGGATACTTCCCATTCCCAAATCATACCTATTCAATCACATTCTCAAATTAGTCACAACATACATAACCGATATCTCATCATATACAAAGATACGCATAAACATGATCAATCGTATATGTAACTAAAAAGAATACATGATCATAATACTACTGTAGTCAAAGTACTTGCATCAGTAATAGAATAATAAGAAAATTCATTTATGGTAGTGAATCTAAGAGAATCCAAAAATAGAAACTATGATTCACACAATCTATGTAATTATGGAAGTAACTGTCCTTACCTTAAATAGCTTTGATGAATATCCAAAGATCAAAGAGAGAGGATCCAAACTTAGCAAATAAACCCTAAAAATCATAGATACATCATTAGGAAAGAGGCCTAAAAGATTGAACATCAAACGAATCAAATCGAGCGAAAAACAGAGCTACTGACTTGCTTGGTTGATTGGGTGGTAGCTTGGTCCAGTCGACCAAGCAATCGACCACCTGAAACAGTACAAAGCAAAAATGTGATTTTTGACCCGAAACTCAATCTACAAGATCCGAAACTCAATAAAACTTGGAGGAAACCTCTAGAACAGTAATCTAACACTAAAGTAGTATAGATTAGCCACTAACAATGATCAAAAACACTACTTACTAATTTGGAATCATGACTTTCTAATTTGGTAAAATCCCTAGTTTTCGATGAAAACATGCTATGAATCCAAAGGAAAACTAAAGATGATCAGATCTCATTATAGTAGATGATAAGCAAGAGATCATACATGAAAACATCATGCAAAACAGATCTATCATGCTTAAGAAATCGAATCTAGAGAGTGATCATAGTTTCATGAGGGTTTTACAAGGATCACGGTGAAGATCAATGTAAATGTCATAAAACCTTAATAATGGAAGGATATTATAGAAGAGATGGTTGCAAGGATGCAACATCTTCTTCATAGTCTCAATCTTAAAGAAGAAACATAGTAGGAGTATATGAATACAACATAAGAGCGATTACTAACCTTTGATTGAAGAATCGGAGATGAGAGGCTTAAGATCTTGCAAAGTTCTTCAAAATCACCAAGGAGAGGCTTTGAGAGAGTCTTCCCACATTCTCTGAGGGTTTTAGAAACAAAGGAGGCTATTGAAACTCGTACTCCTATTAAATAGAGCATCAACAGACCTAAACACTGCCAGATTCTGACCCTGTTGGTCGATTGGTTGGTCGATTGGCCCAATCAACCACCCAGTCAACCAAGCCAGTTAGCAAGGCCAAGATAGGGAATTGAAGGCCCAACTCAAGTCCAAACCTAATGAGCTTCTCCCAACACAACATATGGCTTACCTAGTATAGAGAAATGCCTTTGAATCATGTCTAACTATACTTCAAGTCCATCAAACTAGACTCATCTTCAACAAGGTGCAGTTTCCTTTCCAGTTCTGAACAAGCTTCCAAGCATGGAACTCCATCATCAACTTCCATGGGTTCTGGGTCAAACACCATGTCTTCCACTAAGATGGCCCATAGTTGGCTTCTTCCTTTACTTCGGGTCTTCGGACCTACAAACAACAGGGTTTCCGGGTCAGGGTTAAGTTTAGGATATGCCTGGATTTCACAACGAAGATCTCGGTGATGATCCCTCGTGTGATCATGTGACGTACCATAAGTAGCCCAACCGTGGAGTGGAAGCGGCCGTGCCTGATTTCTAAAGTTTATAATTATAAGGATGTTCTTTATAAAGTAGAAGACACTTTAGTTTAGTTTGATTATTCTTTCCTTACTTTCTTTTGGAAACAGTTGTAATTCTCTTTTGACTTTTGAACTACCTTCCGTTGTAATTGTGGAGTGAGATTCCGCCTCACTCTACCCTTTTTGATTATATACATATTTGGTATCATTTTCCGCACTCTGATTATAATGCCATTCTCTTTTCTTATCTTGATCTCTTGTTTATATTATTACACATTGATTATATTCTGTTCATGATTATGTTATTGTACATGTGGGAGGATGATTTCCTTGATACTTGTTCTTAGGGGCTGTGGATCACACACTCAGGTAGGTATACCGGCTGAGTGGATATGACAAAGAGAGCCAGTTTGCTTTCTTTGTAAGCAGCCCGGACATTTTGCGCGTACTTGTCCTAAGAAGCCGAATCAGCCCTATGTTTCTGTAGCAAAGAGTATACCTTCCCCTATGCTTGGAAAAGTGTTTAGTATATCTGGTACTGAACAAGATGCAAGCCATGACGTTGTGACAGGTATTTTGTTAGTCGCTTCTATTCCTACATTTGTACTATTTGATACGGGTGCATCTCATTCGTTCATTTCATCTGCATTCATTAGAAAGACTGATTTGTTACCCAATGATTTGTCTAGTTGTTTGAGGATTAGTACTCCTACTAGATTAGTTGTGAAACTAGATAAAGTGATAGAAGATTGTCCTGTTTCGATTTGTGAGAAGAATCTGAAGGCCGATTTAGTGCTCCTTGATATGAAAGACTCATTCTTGGAATTGATTGGTTGACAGCCCATAAAGCTATAATTGTTTGTTCTTCAAGGAAAATTCAATTTCAGATTGGTGATAATTCAGCCTTTGAGTTTCAAGTTGAGAAAGGAAGAGTTAGCAATAAGACTTTGACCTCTTTGATGCAAGTTTGTGCATTAGTGGAAATTGTCGCAGCTGAAAGTAAGGTCAAGGAAGTGAAGAAGAAGCTTGAGGAAGTCGAAGTTGTTCGTGATTTTAAGGATGTCTTTCCGGATGATTTGTCAGGTTTACCTCCGGATAGAGAATTGGAATTTTCGATTGAATTAATTCCAAGAGCCACTCTGGTATGTAAAGCTTCATATAGAATGGCGCCTACTGAGTTGAATGAACTACAAAACCAGATGAATGAACTCTCGGATAAAGGTTATATACAACCAAGTGTATCGCCTTGGGGAACTCCGGTTTTGTTTGTGAAGAAGAAGTATGGTAGTATGCGTCTATGCATTGATTACCGTGAGTTGAATAAGTTGACCATCAAGAATAGGTATTTGCTGCCCGGATTGATGATCTTTTTGATCAGTTGAGAGGTGCAACAGTGTTCTCGAAGATTGATTTGAGATCCGGATATCATCAGTTGAAGGTGAAAGCTAGTGATATATATGTAAGACGGCTTTTAGAACAAGATATGGTCATTTTGAGTTTAGAGTTATGCCTTTTGGTTTAACTAATGCTCCTACTATCTTAATGGATTTGATGAATCAAGTATTTCGTGATGTACTGGATAAGTTCATGATTGTCTTTATTGATGACATTTTGATTTACTCAAAGAATGAAGAAGAGCATAGAAAGCACCTTGGTATCACTTTGCAAAGATTGAGAGAAAAGAAGTTGTATGCCAAGTTTAGTAAGTGTGACTTTTGGCTTTCAAGAGTGGTGTTTCTTAGTCATGTAGTTTTAGCTGAAGGTATTCGTGTCGATCCCGGCAAGGTTAAAACAGTTGCCGAGTGGGAAAGATGAAGACCGTGTCCAGAAATAAGAAGTTTCTTAGTTTTGGCTGGTTACTACCAGAGATTTATTAAGAACTTTTCTAAGTTGGCTGCTTCTATGACTAAGCTAACTAGGAAAGAGGAGAGGTTTGTTTGGTCTGATGCATGTGAGAAGAATTTTCAAGAGTTGAAGGATAGATTGACAAGTGCCCCAGTTTTGACGATACTCGATAATTCCGGTGGTCTGACAGTCTATACCGATGCATCTAAGATTGGTTTAGGTTGTGTCCTAATGCAAAATGGGAAGGTGATAGTCTATGCTTCTAGGCAATTGAAAGAATATGAGCGGAATTACCCCACTCATGATCTAGAACTTGCCATTGTTTTTGCCCTAAAGATTTGGAGACATTACTTCTATGGTGAGAAGTGTTTGTGAAATTTAAAAGTAACCGCAAGCGCACGGTATCGTGTAGCTAACGGGTCGATCTCAAGGAGATATGCCACTTATAATTCAACTTCTTAATAGTAATGCAAGAGTGGAATGATTCAATTTTTGTTAACAAATTAACTAAACTAAACGATCCTAATCTATACGTCTAATGCAATCAAATTGAAACGAAAAATAAATTAAACACAATCAATGCATAAATAAAAGACAGGAAAAAAAATGCGAACAATAAAAATAAAAAGGAAAAGGGAAGTGATCCGAGTGTCAGCTCTGGATCGAGGGAAGGGGAGTATAATAATAATGACTTTGACCGTGGACCCTTTGTCGTAGCTTACAGTTCACCGATCGGGGGAATGGATATTAAAGAAAAAAAAAAAACAGTGCATAAAGTAAATAACAAAGCAATAAAAGGAAAATGAAACCTTAATCAAAGAGAGGCACGACTGTAGGCATCTCTGATCAAGGATCCAGGGGAAGGGAGAACAATAAATAAATGCTGAAAGTAAATCCTAAATTAAGAATATGGAGGGGTAGATAGAAGCGGGAATGGAGGGAGGAGAGAAGATTAATAAAGAATGTTACTTACTTGCGAATTGAACAAACGATTCGAATCTCAACCAACCCTAACAACCAGATCTAGATCTAGAATGATCTAAATCTGAATTGCTAGACCTAGAGAAAAATGAATCTAAAAACTTGAACTTGAACTTGAAACTTGAACTTGAATTGCATTACATAAAAAAAAATTAAACCTAAACATTCAATCTAGAAATTAAAATCTCACAAATGCAAGCAAAGAAAACTGAAGAAAGCCTAAATAAACTGAAGAGAGAAGAACGAATGCTTCTACTAAGCTCTAGAACATGTTCTCCTTTGATGGAGTTGCTCTCATTTTATAGAGTTTACATGAGATATGAAGCACGGCTGAATTTGAATAAAACTCAGGGTTTCTATTTGACTCAGCCAATTAGGGTTTTGACGTACTAATCGCGCTGACTTAGAGAGATCAGATGCATAATTCCACCGTTGGATTTGAGGTTTAAGTAGTCATGAAGCTCTCCTTCAAAAATCAGTACGATCGGACATCGGAAGACCATTCGATGAAGGGTTTGATCGAAACTTGACAGAGGCATTCAAAAACGGGATTTTTCCTCTTTTTCTTTCTGAATATAATTCTTTTTCCTCTTTTTCTTTCTTTAATTAAATCCAAGATAGGAAATAAGATATTGAGGTATGCAAGGACTCTTTTCCATTTTGGACTCTCTCAATAATATCTCTGTAGATTTGATTTAAAATCTCAGCCGTAGATCAAATTTGCCTTCTTTATCTTTTAAATATTTTAGAGTTGGCCCATAATCACACATCTCTAGCCCATCATGCTCCAGATCAGGCCCATTTTCGCATTTGAGAATTTGAATGGACTTCTTGACGTGTAAAATAGCATGATTTAAGCCCAAAACTCCAAATATTTGCTTAAATATTGAAAAGTCCTAAAATCTGCAAAAACAACATAAACCCAAGGTAACTCCACTCTAAGTGTATAAAATGCATGCTTTATACCCTAAGATTTCACACATAAATGTGCTCATCAAGAAGATTGCGATTTTCACAGATCATAAAAGTTTGAAGTACTTTTTTACCCAAAAGGAGTTAAATATGAGACAAAGAAGATGGTTGGAACTAGTCTCTGATTATGACTGTGACATTCAATATCACCCTGGTAAAGTGAATGTTATTGCTGATGCTCTTAGCAAGAAAAGTAACAAGGAGTTAGATTTGAATGCTTTAAGTAAGCCGTTGTTGTTGTCACATCCACCCAGCCGGTACCCTATCTGGCATACCCGAGATGTGATCCACAGCCCCGAAGATCCATAGTTCAGGGACCACATAATCCACATCGACGATAATACAATCATGAACAGATAATAATCATAAACTAACAATGAATGATCATGGAATTCAGAAATAAGGTGTCAGACATAATCAGAGTGCGGAAATAAATATCAAATCAGATAAATTAAGAAGGCAGTGGGCGGAATCCACTCCTTCACCAAACGGAAGTGAGGTCAAAATTTAGTTAAGTACAAGTCTCAAGTTATAAAGGTAAGTTAAAGTTATTACAATTCTTCTAAGTATACTGTCACAAAAGAAGGGGTAACTACTCATAAGTCTCCTTCATAATAAATATATCTTCTTCAAAGTTGAGGACCATGACCCAACATGACTGCTCCCATACAACTCCGGGGCTAACCCTGGTACGCCTGGTAATCTTCTTCGGTATGGTCACCGAAGTCTTCAACGTAGCCAGCCTCCGGATGGTAGTATGAGGTATCCGGGTCCGCCTCGGGGAGGGTGCCATCGAGTAATCACCCTGTAGAATAGCCTAACAAAATATTGCAACAGAAAAGGAATGAGTTCAAAAGAACTCAGCAAGGAAGTTATCCCACCACACATAAACCACAAGATAATCATAAAATGATGCAGATGATATGAGGCATATAATGCAATATGACTTTATTCTAAGTATGCTGGTCATCTATGGTAGACATGCTTTAAGTCATAGCACCATACTTCTTTAGGTAGTCTCAATCACTCATCACCGGGGGAATTGGGTCTTGCATCCCTCTCGGACAAATCCATGGTTGGGGTTTCGGTCACCGCTCTCTCACATCACCGTTTGGTCTAAGTATTGGCGCATGTCAGGGTATAGCCTAGCCCAATGCAAGTCATCTACTTAATCATATGATGCCAGTTCCAGATACTTCCATTCCTCCCCTCTCGGGATCCTTTCCGGTATCCTTCACACTAGAGTCACGGATATTACTCACCGGACTCATCAACCCTATTGGTCATCCACAAATGGTAAACGGGAAGCTCTCACATCCCTCTCACGGATCATTTCACCGGTCTTGAGTGCCCGTGAGCCCAAGTCTAGCCATTTGTAACCCTACCAATAAATGGCCCCTTTCGGGTAACCGTAATGCTATTTATGTCCTCTCACGGAGTGGATACCGGTCTTGAGCGCCCACAAATCCACACTACTACCACGGGTTGTTCGGTCTCAATGCCCTTCCGAATCGGGTCTGATATGATAGGGACATCCTAGCCATACATCTAGACAAATCCTATGCATGTCATTCAATAATTCGGGAAAGCGTCAATTGACACCTTCGGAGAACATCCCATACTATTCCCTCCGATGTCCAAGGACAGAAGCACCAGTAGGGTACCCCTCAATCCCAAGTTATACTTAAGCAATCACATGCCCAAGTTCATCATATCAGTTCACAAGATACAACGTCATAATAAACATTCAATTCATGACATTGACATAAGTCATCATATATTGAAATTGATAAACATGATAAAACATTGAAGTAATATAATGTAAACACAAAGCTACTGTTAAAAGACATATGTAGCAAGTCTAACACGATAAGAATATGAAATAGAAACTATATTTACTAGGTTAGGAATACCAAGTCAAGATTTCCATATCCTAGGTAATTACATCGATAACTATCCTTACCTTGAATCGGAGAAGAGAATGGTCCAAGATCACAAGCAAGTGGCCCAAATAGTCTTAAAGTCCTAAACAAGCATATATGAAAGGTTAGAGAAGAAATCGGAACAATCGGAGATCAAACGAATCGGAAGCTGGGCAAAAGTTGCTGACAGCAACTCTATTGGTCGATACATTTGGTCGATAGTATCGACCAATAGTATCGACCAAATCAATTCCAAGACAACAAGCTGGCTTTTCGGATTCTTGCCCAGATTTGGTCTTCCGGGTCTCGGATTGACATGAAACTTGGAGGATAGTCTAAGCACAACATGGGGACACTAATTATCAAGAAACTTTCATAATCCAATGGTCCATTTGGAAATCCCCAAATTGACATATTAAGGTTAAGAGTTGTAGATCATGGCATTGGCTATATCTCAATGCAAATTAGGGGAAAACATGGGGGATTAGGTAGGGAATCGTTTAGAAGTAACATGGAGCACATATGCAAGGTATAGATTAGGTTAATCATGAGCTTCATCTCAGTTTTGGTAAATAAAGCAAGTTGGTAAGCAATAAATCATGGAAATGTGTAGTCAATGATCATGAGGTGAATCAATCATAGTCATATCGGTGAAAACATCATTGTATGGGGTTTAGAAGGTTCATGGCAAGGTGTATGCAAGGTTGCAGCACCTTGGCCATGGTCCCAACAGTAAAATAGAGAAAAGATGAGTGAGAAAGTGATTAGGAGAGAGAGTCATACCTTTAAAGTGGAACAAGAAAGTAGGAATGAGTGGTTGGCAATGATTGATGAAGAAAATGCTTCACCACTACCAAGGAGGAGTTCTTGGGAGGCTCTCTCACGTTCCCAGATGTTAAAAACGCGAGAATAGGGCTCCAGTCTCGAGGAATAAATAAATAGAAAAGAATATTCCAAGAATCTTTAAATTGGGCTCAAATAGAGACTTGTTGGTCGATACCTTTGGTCGATGGTATCGACCAATAGTATCGACCAAAACAATCTCTGCAGAAATTTTACAGAATAGTTCAGCAACTTTAGGTGCGGACTTGGAGGGCTATACAAGGTCAAATTGCATGGGGTTTTCTCCTACAGTTCACTCAAGAGGTCTAGTTTCAGGGAGTACCTTCGGATTATGCACAGGAGTCCGTTTGCTATTTCAACTGTCTCGCTCTTCATCAGTGCGCAGATTCTAACTTAGCACTGGTAATGTGCTCAAGGAAGGAGCAGCATCATCAATGTCCATAAACTGGAATCCCGACATTACGTCATCAACCAGTAGGGCCCATAAGTCCCTCCTACCACCACTTCGGGTCTTTGGACCTACAAACATAACAATGACCGGGTCGGGTCAAGGTTAGGTAAAAGCTGGATTTTACAGTTGTGGTCAATAGCATATATTGGATTGGAAATTGTCTCTCCAAGTTCAGATGTTGTGCTTTCAGCCATGACCACAAGATCCACCCTTAGGGATAGAATTATTGCTTTGCAAGATTCTGATCCGGAATTGAAAGAGAAGATAGAGAAGATTTCTTCTAATTCTAATTTGGACCTTGATTTTAGTATGTCTATGGATGGTGCTTTGTTATTTAGAGGAAGACTTTGTGTGCCTTTAGTTGATGAAGTGAAAAAGGTAATTTTGAAGGAAGCACAACAGTCGATTTTCACAATGTATCCAGGAGGTACTAAGATGTACAAGGACTTAAGGGAACATTTTTTGTGGATTGGATTGAAAGCTGATGTAGAAGATTTTGTAGCTAAGTGTGAGACTTGTCAACGTGTTAAAGCTGTTCGACAACCCCTGCCTGGACTTTCGTAGCCCCTACCTTTGCCTGGTTGGAAATGGGAAAACATTAGTATGGACTTCGTGACTAGTTTGCCTTGGACAAGTAAAGGTAATGACACATTATGAGTAATTGTTGATAGGTTAACCAAATCAGCCCACTTTATTCCTATGAAGATCACTCATACTATGGATAAGCTAGCTAGACTTTATGTGGACAATGTAGTTCGTCTACACGAAGTGCCTGTGAGTATTGTTTCTGATCGTGACCCTAGGTTCACCTCAAGATTTTGGAATAATTCGCAGAAAGCTATGGGAACCCAATTGAATTTGAGTACTGCTCATCACCCACAGTCTGATAGACAATCTGAGCGAACAATTCAGATTTTGGAAGATATGCTTAGATCTTGTGTTGTAGATATGGGTGGCAATTGGGATGAACATTTAGCTTTGGTTGAGTTTGCCTATAACAACAGTTATAAGTCGACAATAGGCATGGCTCCTTTTAAAGCTTTGTATGGAACACTTGTAGAACACCCTTGTATTGGACTAAAACAGGAGAAAGGAAAGTGTTAGGTCCAGAAATGATTGAAGCTACAAGTGCGATGGTAGATATGATAAGAGAAAGGATTAAGTCTGCTTAGTCAAGACAAAAATCCTATGCTGATAGAAGAAGATCAGATTTAGAATTTCAAGTTGGCGAGAATGTTTTCCTAAAGGTGTCGCCTATGAAAGATGTAATGAGGTTTAATGTTAAAGGAAAGATTAGCCCTCGGTTCATCGGACCTTATGAGATTCTTGAAAGGATTGGACCCGTCGCATACCATTTGGCCTTACCTCCGTCACTTGCTGAAACTTATAATGTGTTTCATGTTTTGATGCTTCGAAAGTATGTAGAGAATCCAGAACACATACTACAGCAAGAACCCGAAGGACTTAGTGTTGATCTCTCTTATAAAGAAGAACCGGCCAAAATCCTAGATTGAAAGGACAAACAGTTGCGGAATCGTACCAACCCTTTGGTAAAGATTCAGTGGAAGAACCATACCCCTGAAGAAGTGTCTTGGGAAAAGGAAGAAGACATGAAGGAGAAGTTTCCTCATCTCTTTGGGAGCTCAGGTATGCTTTCAATTTCGAGGATGAAATTTCTTTTAAGGAGGGGGGGAATGTGAAACCCGGCCCTAACCTTAACCCGAATACTCTATTGTTTGTAGGTCCGAAGACCTGAAGTAGAAATGAAAGTCAACTATGGGCCATATTAGTAGAAGACATGGTGTTTGACTCCGAACCCATGGAGATTGACGATGATGCCCCATACTTGAAGACCTTATTGGATTTGGAAAAGAGACTGTACTTTGATGAAGAGAAGATTGGTTGATGACCTTAGAGCTTGGTGGGACATGATTAGAAAGGCATTTCCCCATGCTAGGTGAGTTATAGTTCATTTTGTGAAAAGCTCATTTAATTCAAATATGAGATAGGCCCTCAATTCCTTGATTCAGGCTTTGTTGTCAGCCTGGGTCGATTGGGCCAATCGACCCAGCCAATCAACCCAAGGAGACAGAATCTGTGCAAGATCTCCTGTTTAGGTCTATGTTGCTATATTTATATAGGACTTCGTACTTTTAGTTTCCCTTGCCTCCAAAACACTTAGAGAACGAAAGGAACTCCTCTCCAAGCCTCCAATAGTGTGGAAGAAGATCAACTCTTGCAACTTTCAAGTTTCCTCACTTGTTCTTTGATCAAAGGTTAGTAATCACTCTAATATGGTATTGATCTACTCTTACTATGATTTATTCTCTATACTGAGATTAGGAAGAAGATGCTTCATCCTTGCAATCATCTCTTCTACAATCTCTATTCATTCTTTCATGCCATGATCTTCATATTCAATCTCAACTATGATTCATTTTCTTCATGAATCTATGATCATACTCTTATTATGATTTCTCTAGCATTATAGATGCATCTTCATGATTGTTCATACTCTTGATTTACTATGTTAATCTACTAGAATGAGATCTCATAGTCTCTAGTTCTTCTCTTGAATTCATAGCTTGTTTTCATTGAAAACTATGTTTTCCACCAAATTAGAAAGTATGATTCTAAATTAGTAAGTATTGGTTTTTATCGTTGTTTGATGTCTAATCTATGCTAGATAGTCTTAGATAACTATGTTAGACATTCTCTCCAAGTTTTGTAGCATTTCGGATCATGTAGAATAGGTTTTGGATCAAAAATGAGATTTTGGATTCGTACTGTTCATTGGGTCGACCTGCTGGGTCGATTGGACCAATCTTCCCAGCATGACAATATGGGATTTCTTCATCTGTTTTGATTCGTTTGATGCTTATTCTTTTAGGACTGCTTCCTAATGATTGTATGATGCTTATCTAGGGTTTGTTTGCTAACTTTGGATCCATTCTCTTGTTCGTCCGGAATATCTTCGAATCTATTTAAAGTAAGGACAGTTGTTACCATATTAACATAGATTGTGGGAATCCTGGTTTCTAAATTTTGAATCACCTAGATTTGCTACTGATGTTGTAAGTATAGTAGGATATTATTTTCATATTCCCTTTATGTACTTGATCATGTATGAATACTTACTCATGTATGCTGTTTATTTAATTGATCTTGTCTTTTTTGTATTCTTTCATATGATGTGATATCAGTTGTGCTTGTTATGACTGAATTGGGATTGTGATTGATTAGGTAGGATTTGGGATTCGGGAATGTCCTTTTGACATTTCTGTCCTTGGACATCAGTGGGAATAGTATGGGATATTTTTGATGGTGCCCTTTGACAATTTCTTGGATTATTGGTTGTCATACCTAGGGCTGTCTAGTGGTGTATGGCTAGGATGTCCTTATTATATCTAACCCGATTTGGAAGTGTATTGAGACCGAACGACCCGTGGTAGCAATGGGGATGCATGGGCGCTCAAGACCGGTAACCAACCTGTGAGAGGACATGAATCACATTGTGGGTGTGAAATCTAGCCCTAACCTAGCCCTGACCTTGACCCAGAATCCCGGTTGTTTGTAGGTCCGAAGACCCGTAGTAAAGGAAGAAGCCAGCTGTGGGCCATCTCAGTAGAAGACATGGTGTTTGACTCTGAACCCATGGATATTGATGGTTGAGTTCAAAGCTTTGAAGCCTGTACTGATCTGGAAAGAAGGCTGCACCTGTCTGAAGATGAGATTAGTTGAAGGACTTGGAGTGTTATCTGACTTGGTTTGAAGGCATTTCTATACCCTAGGTATGTCACTTGATATGTGTGTAAAAGCCCTTGAGGTTTAGATCCCATTTGATCCTCCATTTCCCTATTTTGGCCTTGCTGTTCTGCTTGTTTGACTCCTTGGTCGACTGGGCCAGTCGACCAAGCACTCGACCAAAGGTTTCCTAAATCCGAGAAAATGCAATTTTAGGGTTTCTCACTTTTATTTAAACCCTACTTCGTGTTTCATAGTTACGGCAGCCTCCTAAACACTTTTTGAACGTGAGAAGACCTCTCTGAAACTCTCTCTGGTGATTCGAACGATTCCTCTGCAGATCTGAAGCTTCTCATCTCTGATCTGCCAATTCAAGGTTGGTAATCACTTCGACATTATGAATTTCTTTTCTTTAATCTTATTCTTGATTGAGATTAGGAAGATGATGCTGCATCCTTGCAACCACCCCTTCGTGATCTCATTCTATTCTTTAGGATCTATGATCATCATTATGATCTTAACCCTAGCCTGAATATTTTCTTGAAACCCTGACCTTGTATGATCTTTTTGGAAACCATTGGTAACCTCCCATGCGAGGGAAACCTCATGGGTTATGTTTCTGTTAATCTAAACTTGAATTTTCAATGATTTTCTTGTTATATTTGGCCAAGCAATTTATTCCCTTTCATCCTGTGATCATAGCCTTTTCATGAGAGCCATAAAGGTTGAAACCCTAGTTTCTTGGGTCAAATCAAGAACCCATATTTTGACCATGACTTGATGTTTTTATCTTCTCAAATAATTCTAATACATTCTAGGAAGTTCCCCTTTGAATTTCGGATCAGTCGGACTTCAAACGAAGAAGTTATGACCAAATCAGTCTTTACATTTCTGTACTGACTTGCTTGGTTGACTGCTTGGTCGACTGGGTCAGTAGACCAAGCACTCGACCAAAGGAGGCAGTAGCTTCATTTTTCGCCCGATTCGATTCGTTTGCTCTCTGATCTTTTAGGTATCTTTCCTAATGTTGTATCTATGCTTGTTAGGAGTCTATTTGCCAAGTTTGGTGTCTCTCTCTTTGATCTTTGGTTTATCTTCGGCGATAATCAAGGTAAGGACAGTTATTTCATAATAACATAGATCGCATACTCTTGAGTTTATACTTTATGAAACTCTGAGTTTATGTATTGTTCTTGTACTTTATACTTCTAATGTACTACTGTAAGTATAGTAGCACTTCACTTATGTTTTTTTTATTTTTTATTATTCAAGCTTATATGAATTGCTTATTACTATATTGTTTAATGATTAGATCATGACTTTATATTCTCTTTTATATGACGAATTGTTGATTTTGTATGACAATACTGATCTGAGAATGTGTATGATTAGGTATGGTTTGGAATTGGGGAGTGTCCTTTCGACACTTCTGTCCTTGGACATCGGAGGGAATAGTATGGGATGTTCTCCGATGATGCCCATTGACGCTTCCCGAATCATTTGGTGTCATACTTAGGACTGTCTAGCAGTGTTTGACTAGGATGTCCCAGTTATATCAGACCCGTTTCGGAAGGGAATTGAGACTGAACGACCCGTGGCAGTAGTGGGGATTCTCAGGCGCTTAAGACCGGTAACCAACCCGTGAGAGGACGGGAATCACATTGTGGGGGGCATTTATTGGAGGGTTGCATATGGATAGACTTGGGCTCATGGGCACTCAAGACTGGTAACCAACTCGTGAGATGACATGAGAGCTTCCCGTTTACCATATGTGGATAACCAATAGGGTTGATGAGTCCGTAGTCAGGGACTATTAGGACTCTAGTGCGAAGGATACCGGATAGGATCGTCAGGGATGAGGAATGGATGTATCTGGAATTGAGTTGATGTGACTAAGTAGATGACTTGCATTGGGCTAGGCTTAACCCTGACATGCGCCAGTACTTAGACCAATGGTGATGTGAGAGAGCGGTGACTTAACCCCCAGCCATGGAATGTCCCGAGGGATGTCGGACCCACTACCAACAGGCGTTGTGAGATGAGACCTACCCAAAGAAGTACGGTGCTATGACTTAAAGCATGTCTGCCAATAGAGACTAGCATACATATTTAGATGCGTACATACATTATCTATTTCATACTGCATTGCATCTTGTTATGATTTGCCACATGTTATTTATGTTGTTATAAATTAACTTGCCTTACTGAGTTTCTTTCGAAACTCATTCCTGTTTGTACAATGTTTTGTTAGATTATCCTACATGTACTGACTACTATGAAGGACAGTATGATGAAGCGCAAGCTGATGAAGCGTACTACACGAAAAGTGTTGGCGGCAATCAAGATTACCCTGATGATCCCTCGAGCGATCACATTGCGTACTACGATTAGACGTAATGTAGAGATGGAACATCTATGTTGGACTGACGAAGTCCACTATTTTGAAAATGTCATCTATAGGATAGAAACCTCTTAAGTTTAGTTTGTCTTTCTTTCTTTTCTTTAGAAACAGTTGTAATTCTTTTTAGACTTATGCACTACATTTTGATGTAGCTGTGAAGTGAGTTTCCGCCTCACTCTACTTCTTTTGATGTGATTACATCTGGTATCATTTCGTCACTCTGATTATATTGATTATTCATTTCCTAATTTGAAACTTTTTTTTATAATATTAAAACCTTGATTATTTCCTGTTTATGATTATGTTATTGTATATGTGGGAGGATGATTTCCTCGATACTTAATCTTCGGGGCTGTGGATCACACTCCCGGGCATGCCAGTTAGGGTACCGGCTGGGGGGATGTGACAGTGGGGGCCATTTGTTGGTAGAGTCGCATTTAGTAGACTTGGGCTCATGGGCGCTCAAGACTGGTAACCAACCTATGAGAGGACATGAGAGCTTCCCGTCTATTATTTGTGGATGACCAATAGGATTGATGAGTCTGTAGTCTGGGACTATGCTAACTCTAGTGTGAAGGATACCGGAAAGGATCGCCCGGGGCAAGGAATAGACGTATTTGGACTTGAGTTGATATAACCAAGTAGTTGACTTGCATTTGGCTAGGCTTTACCCAGACATGTGCCAATACTTAGACCAATGATGATGTGAGAGAGAGGTGACCAAAACCCTAGCCATGGAATGTCCAAGAGGGATGCAAGACCCAACTACCACCGGCAAAGCCCAAGATACCAAGATGGTTGAGGGAGAGTGAATGACCTTCCCAAAGAAGTATGGTGCTATGACTTAAAGCATGTCCACCTTTGGAGACTAGCATACATAGAGTTAGACTCATACATGCATTGTCTATCTCATATCATATTGCATCATGCTATGTATCTGTTAGTTCTGTTGTTATGGAATGACTTGCCTTGCTGAGTTCTCTTGAACTCACTCCTTTTGTCGAAATATATTTTGTTAGATTATTCTACAGGTATAGATGACTATGTAGGCCAATATGAGGAAGCACAAGCCGAAGAAGCGTACTGCACGCAAGGTATTGGCAGTTATGAAGATCTCGGAGATGATCCCTCGAGTGATCATGCTACGTACCATGATTAGCCTTACCGTGGAGTGGGAGCGTCCGAGCTTAATTTCTGAAGTCTATGTTTATGAAGACTTTCTTTATAAAGTAGAATAGACTCTAGATTAGTTTGATTATCCCTTTCCTTTTTTTTCTTTGGAATTGGTTGTAATCTTCTTTTGACTTTCAAACTACATTCCGCTATATTCGTGGAGTGAGATTCAGCCTCACTCTACATTTGATTATATATATATATATATATATATGATATGGAGAGTTTATGATCAGACCGGGTTCATACCTGGTCCGACCCTCGACCCCGGTCGAGACGGAAAAAACCGAATCACTCTCGAGCGAACCGGATCCGGAAGATGGCTTGCTGAAGAAGAAAGCTTATTCGGCTACAAGCGTGCCCTAATCTTACTTATGGATTAGGGTAATCACCCTGATGATGGCAGACTCAAACTGACGGCTGCGGATAATCATTATCAAAGGGATAACTATAGCATAACCTAACGGTTATCTCAGGAGTCCTCTACTAGCCCAAACTAGTAGAAGTCTATCGCTCAACGGATCTCACTGATAAGATCCAACGACTACCCGAAGAAGGCTCAAGTGCATCCAACGAAGGAGATTCGAAGGTACACTCTATATAAACCTCACTACCATACAAGGTGAGGGAGGGATCAATCGATCAAAAAGAATACTATCTGAGACTCAGGTTCAGATACATACTGATAGACCTAGACTATCAGCGATCTGCTATCTAGATCACCTTTCCCGTTTCTTCATTCATTAGCTCTGTGCTTCTAACAGAGCCGTTTGTGATTAAGTTCATCAACTGACTTAGCCTTCGGAGGTGGACTCCCGACCCCAGCGGTCGGGCCACATCTGACGCTTTCGTTTTGTAGGACATCACGTGGAGATCCAGAGGCTGAGCAGATTTTGGACGCATCATTTGGCGCTGTCTGTGGGAAACGACTTGAAAAGCCATTGTGACTAGATCAGCAGCCGCTGCTCAACGCAATTCCGGTGTTCAGATACCTGGAGTGAATAATCCATATATTCCCCAGGAAAGCCAAAATCCTATCGAAGTGGATGATGGCCAGGGAGGACGTAATCCTCCTCCTGATACAATCCAAGATCAATTGGATCAGGTAAAGATTCAACTCTTGGAGGTGAGCCAAGCACTTTGCATGCTCACCAGACGAGTGGTTTTACCACAAGAGCCTGATCAACGCGATTCAGGGAGACGTGCATTGCCACGTGATCAGAGAATGGCTGAAGACCGGAATGTTGATCAGAATTTCTGTGAAGGAGACCGAGGACTTCGGAGGATCGATGATCAACCGAGGCGAGGCGATCGGTTCGACGGACCGCAAGAGAGTACAAACCGATTCAAATACAAGGTTGGATACGGGGGTAAGAACTCACTCACCCTTGTCGGAAGAACCGTTCGTGATGATCGAGCGATTCGTGACGAGAGGAATGTTCGGGAAGGACGGGCTGTCCGTGATGATCGAGTAGCACGAGATGATCATGTTAATCGAGGTCGTGATCATATTGCTGAAGATCACCCGACCCAGATTGGTCAAGATTTGGCCAACATCAATGAGATGTTAGAGCAGTTGGCTAAGGGAAGAATAACTGAGGATATTTACTCGGTCATTCGGAAGACTCCTTTGCTGAACCAATTGCGGGATATCGGTTTCCCCATAACTTCCGTTTGCCTACCTTCTCAACATTCGATGGCTCGGAGATCCAACAGCTCACATCGGCTATTACCAATGAGACCATGGCACTTTCGGGTAATTCGATGAAATTTTATGCGAGGTTTTTGGTTCATCTCTAAGCTGGAGCAGCACAAAAGTGGTTTTCTAACCTCCCCTCCGGAAGGATCGTAAACTTTGACGAATTGGCGCGCCAATTCATAGGGCGATTCCAGGAGTGGGATACGAGTCAAGAAAACGGAAGAAACCTTGTTTCTTGTCAAACAAGGAAAGAACGAATCGATCGAGAGTTTACGAAAAGATTCAACAAAGTGACGATGGAGATAGAAAACTTGGACGAACAAGTAGCCGGAACCGCTCTATTCAAAGGACTCACTAATCGGAAACTCCTGGAGTTATTACTACGGGATATACCCACGACTTATCTTTGAGTTGGTACGGAGATGCGAGAAACGAGGCTAAAGTCATGGAGATTCTAGATGCGCGCCAAGGAGATAATAAAGTCTCCAATAAGGAACAAAAGGCTCTGAGCGAAGCGAGAAGCCAAAGAAGAATGTTCGCGATCGGGTTGGAAAATCCCAGCCTTGGCGCCAAAGATCCCCGGTAGAAGTGAGTACACTCCATTGAATGCTCCTCGGGCTGATATTTTGAATATCCTCAAAAGAAAAATATTTTGAAGTGGCCGCCTAAAATTCTTTTGAAACCGGAGAGCGGCGAGGATCGGGAAAAGTATTGCCAATTCCACAAGGACTATGGTCATTATACTAATGACTCTCGTCATACGAAGGTAGATATTGAGAGATTGATATCTCGGGGACATCTGTCCGGTTTTGTTAGCGAGGAGAAGGGAGGAGCCACGTGGGCCACGTGCGGCTGCTCCAAAAAGGGATCTATCGGTTAGTTCAGAATGATGGGGGGCCGGGGAGGGGGGGGAAGGTCTAAAAAAGGCAAGGAGGTGATTGAAGCTGCTACTCGGTCACCGATCCTTACCATCTTCGGGGGTCCAGAGCCCGAATCATTCCGGAGTCTAAAAACCAATTCCAAATTTGTTGGAGCCGGAGAGGCGCAGAAGCGGAAGAAGCTGAATGGTGAAGATTCTATCACCTTTAGCGAAGAAGACGAAAAGAGACGTATGTTTACCTCATGATGATGCTATAGTCATCAAGGTAGAAATTGCACGGCGGGAAGTGCATAGAGTTTTGATTGATCACGGGTCTGCAGCTGACCTAATTTCCTACGAAGTGTATCAAAAATTGAAGGTGGATCAGGACTTGATGAAACCTTCATCTACACACCTATATGGCTTTGCAGGGTCATCTGCAGTAGCGGAAGGATCGGTTCAGTTGGATTTATCCATTGGGTTTCAAAGCTATATAGGTGTGTAGATGAAGGTTTCATCAAGTCCTGATCCACCTTCAATTTTTGATACACTTCGTAGGAAATTAGGTCAGCTGCAGACCCTGTATCAATCAAAACTCTATGCACTTCCCGCCGTGCAATTTTTACCTTGATGACTATAGCATCATCATGAGGTAAACATACGTCTCTTTCGTCTTCTTCGCTAAAGGTGATAGAATCTTCACTATTCAGCTTCTTCCGCTTCTGCGCCTCTCCGGCTCCAACAAATTTGGATTTGGTTTTTAGACTCCGGAATGATTTGGGCTCTGGACCCCAGAAGATGGTAAGGATCGGTGACCGAGTAGCAGCTTAATTCAATCACCTCCTTGCCTTTTTTAGACTTCGGGGCCTCCCTCGATCGTTCTGAACTAACCGATCGATCCCTTTTTGGAGCAGCCGCACGTGGCCCACGTGGCTCCTCCCTTCTCCTGCTAACAAAACTGGACAGATGTCCCTGAGATATCAATCTCTCAATATCTGCCTTCGGATGACGACGATCATTAGTATAATGACCATAGTCCTTGTGGAATCGGCAATACTTTTCCCGATCCCGCTGCTCTCTCCGGGTTTCAAAAGAATTTTAGGCGGCCACTTCAAAATATTTTTTCTTTTGAGGATATTCAAAATATCAGCCCGAGGAGCATTCAATGGAGTGTACTCACTTCTACAAGGGGATCTTTGGCGCCAAGGCTGGGATTTTCCAACCCGATCGCGAACATTCTTCTTTGGCTTCTGCTTCTGCTCAGGAGCCTTTTGTTCCTTATTGGAGACTTTATTATCTCCTTGGCGCGCATCTAGAATCTCCATGACTTTAGCTCGTTTCGGCATCGCTGTACCAACTCAAGCATAAGTCGTGGGTATATCCTGTAGTAATAACTCCAGGAGTTTCCGATTAGTGAGTCCTGTGAATAGAGCGGTTCTGGCTACTTGTTCATCCAAGTTTTCTATCTCCATCGTCACTTTGTTGAATCTTTTCAGAAAATCTGCTCAGCCCATCTTTATCCAAGATAGGTGCTATTGTTTCGACAAAACACCTGAAGATAAAATTCCCGACTGATATGGGAATTGGTCAAGTCTCCTTTGACCAGAAGATCTCTCGGCAGTGTTATGTTCCTATTTAAAAGACAAGGAGGGTCCGAGGAAGGTTACTACCCTCCCCATAGAAGTTCGAGATGATCAGGAAGAGACAGAGATGCAAAGGCCCGAACCAGTGGAGAAACTGGAGCAAATCCAGCTGTGTACCGAGGATGAGCAAAAGATTACTTATATCGGGTCTGAACAACTGGAAGAGTTTAAAGATGAGTTGAAGTTATTTCTTCAACAGAATAAGGATGTATTCGCATGGTCTGCTAAGGACATGCCTGGGATCGATCGGGCCATTGCAGAGCACAAACTCTGGATAGACCCTAAGGCGAAACCAGTGATACAGAAAAGAAGGAATTTCTCTATTGAAAAGTATGAAGCCGTTCGGAGCGAAGTTGAAAAACTTAAGAATTCTGGTTTCATAGAACCAATCGAGTGCCCAACTTGGTTGGCCAACGTGGTGATGGTGAAAAAGGCGAATGGGAAGTGGAGGATGTGTACAGACTACACAGATCTAAACAAAGCTTGCCCAAAAGATTGCTACCCGTTGCCTCGGATTGACCTCTTGATAGATGCGACTGCAGGGTATGAAACTTTAAGTTTCATGGATGCCTACTCAGGGTATAATCAGATCCTTATGAATAAGGAGGATGAGAAGTATACGGCTTTCATGACTGATCATGAGAGCTATTATTACAAGGTCATGCCTTTTGGCCTGAAGAATGCAGGAGCAACATATCAGAGGGCCGTCAACAAGATTTTCAAAGAGCTGATAGGAAAGAATGTTGAAGCGTATGTTGACGATATGCTAGTGAAAAGCTTTACAAAAGCAAATCATATTACAGATTTGACTAAGGTTTTCTTAGTACTGAGGAAGCATCAAATGAAGTTAAACCCAGAAAAATGTGCCTTTGGAGTATCCTCGGGCAAATTTTTGGGTTTCATGGTATCACAGAGGGGAATTGAGGCTAATCCTGCCAAAATACAAGCTCTGATTGATATGGAGGCTCCCAAAACCGTTCGGGATGTACAATGTTTGACAGGGAGAGTTGCTGCTTTAAATCGATTTATCTCCAAGTTTGGAGAAAAATGTTTGCCTTTTTTCAAGGCACTTAAAGACCTGAAGGGCAGTAAGGAAGCAAAGTGGACTGAAGAGTGCCAGAAAGCTTTTGAGGAATTAAAAGAAGCACTTGGACAACCACCGATCCTGTCAAGACCAGAGAAGGGGGAAATATTACAGCTATATCTAGGGACATCCCTTTCGGCGGTCAGTGCAATACTTGTTCGGGAGAAAGATAAGAAACAGTGGCCGATCTACTATGTAAGCCACGTGTTGCTAGATGCGGAGACGAGATATTCGCAGATTGAGAAGCAGGCTCTTACTCTCATGATGGCCGCCAGGAAGCTAAGGCCATATTTTCAGGCTCATCCAATTGAGGTATTTACAACTTTTCCTCTTAGTAAAGTTCTTAACAAACCTGATTTGTCTGGAAGGATGGTATCCTGGTCGGTTGAGCTCAACGAGTTCCAAGTGAGCTTTAAGCCCAGAACTGCAATCAAAGCTCAGGCATTAGAAAACTTTGTAGTAGAAACTACTGCACCAGTGGAACCCACCATTGAGGATCCCATTATACCAACCACTTGGGAGGTATATGTGGATGGTTCGAGTAATAAAGATGGAGCAGGCGCTGGAATTCTATTAAAAAGTCCAGCAGGATTTATTATTCGATATGCTTTGAGATTCGCATTTGATGCAAGTAATAACGAAGCGGGAATATGAGGCCCTGATAGCAGGACTTCGGTTGTCAAAAGCATTAGCTATTGCAGATGTTACTATTTATAGTGACTCTCAGCTTATAGTCAACCAAGTCCAAGGGGAGTATGGCATTAAAGAACCACGCTTGCAAAAATATCGGGAGATAGTGCAGGCATTTCAAAACCAATTTCGGAATTTGAAGATATCTCAGATTTCGAGGAATGAAAAATTCAGTGGCAGATGAGCTATCCCGACTAGCCAATGCCAAGGAAAAGAATCTAGACCCTTCGGTCTACATTGAAGAGATAGCTTTTCCGAGTTATCATGAGAAAGAAATTTCTTATATTGAAGCAGAACATTGCTAGATGGATCCAATAATCGAGTATCTAAGGGATGACAAGTTACCCGAGGATCTAGTAGAGGCAAGGTTGATCAAGATTAGATTAGCTAGATTTGTCATTCAGAATGGGAGACTATACAAAAGATCTTATGCTGGACCCCTTATGAGATGTATAGGCCCCGAAGGAGCAAAATCAGCTTTGGCTGAGGTTCATGAAGGAATTTGTGGCGCTCACATGGGTGGCAGAGCCCTGGCCCACAAAATTCTAAGACTTGGGTTATATTGGCCTAAGGTTCAAGAGGCTGCTATGGACTACGTTCGTCGATGTAGTAACTGTCAAATTCATGCTACAATATCGAAGCGCCCGGCGGAAACTATGACTTCAATTCTAAATCCCATTCCCTTTGCAATGTGGGGAATTGATATCACGGGCAAATTCACCAAGGCATCAGGTGGACGGGAATATCTGATAGTAGCAATTGATTACTTCACAAAATGGGTAGAAGCCAGTGCATTGGCGACAATTACTGAGAAAAAAGTGGAGAAATTTATGCTTGAATCAATCATATATCGCTTTGGGATACCAAAGATTATTGTCACTGACCATGGTACTCAGTTCGACTGTCCACAATTTGAGCAATTCTGTGGAACATATATGATCGAGCATCGTATGTCCTCGGTGGCATACCCCCAAAGCAATGGCCGGGTAGAGGTTACTAACCGAACGCTACTGGAAGGAATAAAGAGAAGACTCGAAGCCGACAAAGCTTCTTGGGTCGAAGAACTACATAATGTACTGTGGGCTTATAGAACTACGGTTCGAACACCCACAGGAGAAACTCCATTCAGGTTGGCATATGGATCCGAAGCATTGGCACCTGTGGAGATAATGGCGGGGACGTTACGGGATCGTGAGTTCGAGGAAAAAGCAAATGAACAAGGACTGCTGGATAGTTTTGATTTGTTGGACGAAGTTCGGGCAAAGGCAATAGCACGAACTCAACATTATCAAAGAAGGATAGCGTCTCATTATAATACTCGAGTGAAGAATCGTCGGTACTTAGCCGGAGATCTGGTGTTGAGAAACACCCTAGCTTCCGACCCGCGTCACCAAAGAAAGTTGGACCCTTCCTGGGAAGGACCTTATATGGTTGTGAAACCGGTCGGTTCAGGAGCTTACAGGCTGAAGAACATCGATTCCCAGAAAGAGTTGGATCGTTCGTGGAATGCTAGGCATCTCAAAAAGTTTTATCCATGAGGATGATTTCAATTTTGTTCGCAATGTAATCATTTTCAACTCAATCAATGCAATTTTTGGCTTTCAACAAACTATCTTTTGATTGGGGGGGCATCATACACCACATTCAAGAACAAGATCCAACTATAAGGCATCGGATGAAAATTCGTATGGGTCCTTCAACACTTCAACACTTATGGAAATTTTTCGAACTTTCTTAAGTCGGGGCATCGGATGAAAATCCGAGTGAGTTCCTTTTGCAAGGCGTCGGTTTGAAACCCGAGTGAGTTCCTTCGAGACTTATTGAATTTTTTGAATTATCCTTAAGTAAAGGCATCGGTTTAAAACTCGAGTGAGTTCCTTCTCAGACTTATTGTATTTCTCCGGAAATCCTTAAGTAAAGGCATCGGTTTAAAACCCGAGTGAGTTCCTTTTCAGACTTATTGTATTTCTCCGGAAATCCTTAAGTAAAGGCATTGTTTCAGACAACTAAGACCTAATACAACGGCGATTCAAGTGGCTAGCAAAGTTCAAGATAAAGTAATTTCTTATTTTTCAAAAGATCCAAAGAGGCCAGTATCAAAACAATTACAAGAGCTGGATACAATCTTCGATCAAAGAAGAAAGTCATTACAAGCGACTGTTAACAAGTTATACAAGATCGACACGACTTTGCTAGAACAAACATATGAGTCAACCATTGGTGGGGAGTCAAGGAAAAGAAGAGAAGAAATGAGGATTACAAAAATATTTCGGTATGCATAAAATCCTCCGCAATTTCATACTCTTTGTCCAGCTTGTCCAGGAGAAGAATGGTCCTCGACCAAACTCGCATTCAGTACAAGCTCGTCATAATTGACTTCTTCCAGTGGAGAATAAACAGGAGAATCTTCCAGATATTGCATAATATCTGGATCGGAAGGTGGAAGATCAATCTTATCCTTGGTCCAGTCGGGAGGAGGAATACCCAGGTTGGTAAATACTTCAGAATGGCAAACAGCACTGAAGGGAGTCGTATCAAAATGAGGATCCTTCCTTAATATTGATTCCCATACGTCGTTCTCACCATCCCGGTACGCCTGCAAGTTATAAGCATTCAGCATATCAACAAAAGGCTTACTGTGTAAATACTTGAAGACGCAGGCTCTGCGAACATCAGTTGGAAGGGATTCGGGCAAAGGAACGACAGCTTGCCTTTCAGGTAACGTTTCAGATCCTTTGGCTCCTGACTTTCCAACTGTTCGCTCCAGTCGCCGGATCTTCTCCCTGGCATCATCCAAGTCTGACCGAAGACGACCAATCATCGAATTTTTTTCTCCTGCCACCTCCCAAGCTAGATTCCGAAGGTGAGCAATCTCAACATCTTTAGCTTCAGAGATTTCCCGAAGCCTAGAAACTTCATTGCTCAACCTCTTGAGTCTAGTAACTGCTTCCACTTGGTTGTGGAAGTTACCAGCAAGACTCCTGCAAACAACTTCCGAGTTAGCGAGGAGCAAAAAAGTAATTTTTCAGAATCAGAGGATAATGAAGAAAGACTTACTCACCAGTGACTTCGTAAAGACTTCATCTGGAAGTTTGGAAAGAATTGCGCTCTCAGAAGTCATTCGAGCAGTAGTACACCATTCCAACACTCTGTCAAACTCGTTTGACACTAATTCAGGTGAAGGATGAGAAGGATGAACTGTGAAATCCCACCTAATCCTAACCTTGCTACTGTGCCAAATCCATACCTACCTTATACATTGTTCGATTTATTCTCTGTCGTATGAGTTGTCTAGTTTCATTTGGTAGAAGTTTACCCCGAAGCTGATCTATTTTCCCTATGATTTCTTCTTGTGCCTTCTATTCCCTTTGATAGGAGGCTGGTCCTAAGTCATTCCCATGATTGATTTTTCTATACATGCTATTTTATAGAGGATCTCCATGCACTCTATAATGATCCTTCTACCCCTGTTGTTGTAGAGTAGACCTCCATACACTCTATCACCTTGTGAACTCTCCACATGACGATTTCTGAGAGAAATCAAGTGTGATCTTCATGATTTGTTATTCCTTCTAATTGTTTCAAGACTTCAAGCTTTTCATCTCTTGTTTTCAATCGAAGGTTAGTAATCTCTTATGTGTTGTATTGATCTACTCTTACTATGTTTTATTCTTTGTGATTGAGATTTAGAAGAAGATGCTGCATCCTTGCAACCATCTCTTCTACAATCTCCTGTCATTCTTAAGGTTTTATGATCTTCATATTGATCTTCACCATGATCCTTATGAAATCTTCATAAAGCCATGATGGTACTTTACTCTTATTATGTTTTATTCTTTGTGATTGAGACTATGAAGAAGATGCTGCATCCTTGCAACCATCTCTCTACAATCTATTTTCATTTTAAGGTTTTATGATCTTCATATTGATCTTTGCCATGATCCTTGTGAAGTCTTCTTGAAACCATGATCATACTTTTGATTCGATTTCAAAGCATGTTAGATTTATTCCTTGTTTCTTATAAAAGACTTTTTGTTAATTGTTTTCCGAAGATTTTGGGAGAAGAAAGGTCAAGATAAAAGCAATGTCCTCCATCTCTTTAGAAGCCTAGTACTCTCCCAATTTCGAGGACGAAATTATTTTAAGGGTGGGAGAATGTAACATCCAGCCCAAACCTAGCCCGGACACCCTTTTTATTTTGGGATAAAGAAAGACTTGTTTGACATTAGACCTTAAAGTTGGACTTTAGTTTCAATATTATTATCTTTGAAAACCTTAGGAAGCCATGTCAGACCTTTCCCTTAGGGTAGATCTGTGATGTTTGGCCTTATCCTACCTTGGCCCGGCCCGGGACCTATTATGTTTGTAGGTCCGAAAACCCAAATTTGGGGGAAATGAGACTTGTGGACCCTTTTGGTTGATGATTTGGTGTCGGAACCCAAGCCCGTGGACATTGACGATGATGCCCCTCACTTGAGGGCATTGTCAGTGTTAGTTTTGAATCTGCGCACCGAAGAGGGGTGAATTAGTTGAAATACCAAATGAACTCCTGTGCTCAATCCGAATATATTTCCTAAAACTAGACTTCTTGATGGACTTGTAGGAGAAAACCCCACTCCATTTGACCCCATATAGCCTTTCAAATCCCTACTTGAAGTTGCTGTTCTAAACCTGAGTATTCTGCTGAAATCATTTTGGTCGATCATTTTGGTCGATACCATCGACCAAAAGCATCGACCAAAATGTCCCAATCTGCCAAGTTAATGATTCCATGGAATATTCCTTTTCTATTTAATATGACCTCGAGCCTTGAGCCTTTTGCAATCATTTTTCTCACCTGGGAACGTGGGGAGAGCTTCCCAAAGCAGCTCCTTGGCTAGTGTGAAGGGTATCTCATCAAAGACACTTAGTTTATCATTGATTATTGCCTTCATCTTCTACACTAAGGTAAGACTCTTCATTCCACTCTCTACCCTACCATTTTCTACTCCTTTCTATTGTCATCTTGCTGATGGGACATTTGGAATGGTGCTGCAACCTTGCAACCACCACTCCAAGTGCCTACTCATGCTCAATCCATGATTCCCTTAGCCATTCATTGATGCTAATGCTTATATCTCATGCCTAGCATATGTATTCCATGATTTACCTATTAACATCATACCATTTGATATCAAACTGAGCTATAAAGTGTATTATGTTCATGTTTAACATTGCCATATGATTCCAATCGAATTCCTATTAGTTCCTCTAGCCATTGCATGCTATTCCTCATCAATGCAATCAATTCCAACTCATGCCATGATGTTTATCACTTGAACTTGATAGCTCAAATTGGGGCTTTTTAATTAGACCATTGGATTGGGTTAATTCCTTGATTTATAGTGTCCTACTACTGTTGTTAAGTATGCCTCCAAGTTCCAGATTGATCCGAACACCGGAAGACTCATTTCGGACCAAAATCCCCAAAATCCACTATTCTGTCTCGAAGACAATTTTGGTCGATACCATCGACCAAAACCATTGACCAAAGTTGTTGCTGACAGCAACCTTGGCCAGTTTTGATCCAATTGACATCCAATCTTCCCGATTCCTTCTCTAACTTATTATTGATTCTTTGTTTAGGGTCTTAACAATTCTTTTGGAGTAATTCTTGGTATTCTCAATTCATCATCAACTCAACCTAAGGTAAGCATGGTTATCTCCATAAACATATAGATCATCAACTTATGATTTATGTTCTTATTTATGAATAGAATCTCTTGATTTCTTTTAATCGTTATAAGACTGTGATATATGTGTTAGAACAGTAGTATTGAAATCTTTATACTCTTGTCAAGTTACATTACTATTCTTGTTTACTTATGTCTATGATGATTCATTTCAATATCATGATTTAACTTGTATTATGAAGATGTATTGGATGCATGAGAAGTGATGAACTTGAATATGTGATTGTCTAGGTATAACTTGGGATTGGGGAGTGTCCTATTGACACTTCTGTCCTTGGACACCGGAGGGAATAGTATGGGATGTTTTCCGATGGTGCCTATCGACTCTTTCCCGGGTTATTGGATGACATACATAGGATTGTCTAGTTGTTTGGCTAGGATGTCCCTGTCGTATCAGACCCGAATCGGAAGGGCATTGAGACCGAACGACCTGTGGTAGCAATGGGGATTTGTGGGCACTCAAGACCGGTAACCAATCCGTGAGAGGTCATAAATCTCATTGTGGGGGCCATTTATTGGTAGGGTTGCATATGGATAGACTTGGGCTCACGGGCGCTCAAGACCGGTAACCAACCCGTGAGAGGACGTGAGAGCTTCCCGTTTACTATATGTGGATGACTAATAGGGTTGATGAGTCCGTAATCCGGGATTACCCTGACTCTAGTGTGAAGGATACCGGAAAGGATCGTCAGGGGCGAGGAATGGACGTATCTGGAACTGAGATGATATGACTGAGTAGATGACTTGCATTGGGCTAGGTTTTACTGTGACATGCGCCAGTACTTGACCAAATGGTGATGTGAGAGAGCGGTGACCGATCCCCTAACCATGGTTTATTTGAGGACTTTACCGATATTCCCCGGGCATTCCCAAGATATGGAAATGGGAGAGTGACAGACGACCCAGAGAAGTACGGTGCTATGACTTAAAGCATGTCTACCCTAGATGACCAGTATACTTAGAGTTAGATTCATATTTGCATCATATGTCTCATATCATATTGCATCATGCTATGCTGCGCATCATATGATTTATGTTATTATGGAATAACTTTCCTTGCTTGAGTTCTTTCGAACTCACTCCTTTTTGCAACATACTTTGTTAGACTTTTCTGCAGGTACTACCACCGTTGGATCGTGGCGGTCCAACCCTCTCGGAGGCCGAGTTGAAGACTTGTATCATACTGGTGGCGATGAACCAGTTGATAAAGACGAGTAGACCGAAATCGGGACTTTTTGTAGCAGTTCAGTTTTATATTGTGTGTTAGGGATGGGATGTCGCCTCATTCCCTTTTTAACCTTTTATTTGAATTGTCGGGACTATAACTTAGTTGTTTCACTTGTTATTTGGTGAATCGGTTGTAACCTTTACCTTTAGTCGTTTCATCTTCCGCTAATATTATAGGACGGGTTTCCTCCCTCCATTTTACACTTGATTGTTTATACTATTGAAATCCTTTCCGCACTCTGATGTTATTTGTGAATCCTTCTGAGGTACTTTCTCGACTTTTATTATTGAATTATTTGGAAATAAGGAATTGTTCTTGCTTTTGATTATATTATTGTGCTAAGTGATTATGATCGTTCCTAAACTTGATCGGCGGGACAGTTAATTCCCTCCCGGGTAATCCAGATAGGGTATCCCCTTGGTGGATTTAGGGTGGGATGTGACATGAACTACACCAAGAGAAGGATGAGCTTCATCACTTGTCACCCGACGGCGCTTCCTAGTGGCAAAATCCTCCAACTCAGAAGGAGAGGAGGAGGATGCCAAACAAGCACTAGAGTTAGAAATAGGAGCAGCACCTGCTAGGACCACACCTTCATCAGACGCCAACATAGTTGCCTCAGATGCCCGAAGAGTCTCCTTCGGGGGTGCACCAACAGGCTCACCAGTAGGAGCGCCGGCAGCACCATCGGCAACGGAGTGATCAAGATCTTCCTGGGAAAGACGAGCGATCACTTCGGGCAAAGGAGGCGCAGGGACGGCATCAATAGAAGCTGCAGGAATCTGACTTGAAGATTCACCGCCAGCGATGCGCCTTACGCTTGGAGGATTCACTAGCTGAAACCACCGCACTGGCCCCAACCACCACCGACGGAACGCTTTTCTTGCAAGATTTTGCTCTGATAAAGTTCGGGTTGATCTTGGGAGCCACTATGCAAAACAACAAAAAAACCAGCCGTATCGATCAGAGAAATAAACAGCGGCAAACAACGGGGAAACCCTAGTTTTCTACAGCTTCTGACAAACCAACAAACTAAACCCCAAGCATAACTACTGTGCAGTTTACTCAGGGGGGAAGTGGGGAAAGAGATGAGTAACCAAAAAACTCACTTGTTCAGAAGTGGATAGAGCTGTTGTTGGAGTACGAGGAATACGGAAGCAGACCGAAGGACGAAAGGTTACTTTGGCACTCTAGCAAATCTATCTTGCAGAAGTCAGGATAGATGGAGAGTACCCACGAAGGCTTTAAATAGCCTCAGGTATAAGACGTCGGTTGAAGGCTAAGGACAACCGACGACCCAGATCGAAATGACGCTTCGAAATCCTCAAAAAGCAAGATCATCGGTCGAAGGGATGCCACATGGAAACATGTGGAAGCGAGCACCTAATGCAGAGAAACCTCCAATCGTCGCACTTCCATTAAAATAATGGATGTATTTCCGATTCATTGGAAACAGTGAATGGTATACAAAAGCAGGAAAACGTTTGAACTTCGCGGAGAGGGAAACGTGCGGACTTTACAATAAATGAAGTAGTGGGGAAGATTAATGCATCTTCCCGAAACGCATCTTCACAATATTTCTACAAGATTATTATTCGGCGAGGAATGAAAAGTTAAGTGATAAGTTTTATCATTAATACTTTGATATTCAAGGCAAGATTTCGGCAGGAGACGAGGAAATTTAGAGGCCAACATGAAAAAAGAAATGTCTATTCATTAAATTGAGGGTAAATCTTTACAAAAGAACAACTCCCTAAGCCTTTTCTTCATTGTGGCCCGAGGGACCCTGGTCGGGAGGACTTTTCTCAGGACCATGAGAAGAGCCTTCCTCAAGAGTGGCATCGGCTGAATTCTCTACAACAACAACTTGAGACTCGGCTTGTGATTTCTCCTCTGGAAGTGCCGGCTCGTCATTCAGATATGCCTCATATTGAGGGTCAGCTGGAAAAGGATCATCTTCTCCCCGAGCCCGGTCTCGGGAGATCCATACCAACTTTCCCGAAGACCTCTTGGTGGCATACCTCACGAAAAGGAGCAGTGTCGAAGTCAGGGATCGTTCCAAGGATTTGCTCCCAAACGTCGTTACGCCCCCATGCGATAAGCTTGAATGTTGTAGAGACCTAGCAACTCGGAGAAAGGTACGCTGTTCAGGTATTTTCGAATGCACTCCTTCCGAAGCTCTGGCTTTATATGCTCAGGCTTGCTAGGGATCGCCAACTTCAGATGTTCTTCGAGCTCCCTACTTTTGATTTCAAGGCTGTCACCAAACAACGTGGCAGCTGCCTTTTGCTTCCTGGCCTCGCGCTCGGCAGCAATGACACGAATTTTCGAAGCTTCGAGGGCTTCCTTGAGGGAGATCACTTCTTCCTCATGCTTTTTCTGCAGCTCCACGGTAGCTGCAGTCGGCTGGTCTATTTCAGAATTGGCCTTGGCCAATTTCTCTTCACAAGTTTGCAGCAAGGAGCTGGTGCGACCAACCCGGCTCAATGCTTCCATGTGTTGATAAAAGCTCAACACAAGCATTCCCTGGGAAGACGGAAGATATCAGAAGAAGTCATAAGAAATTATGAAAACATAAGTAAGCAAGAAGACCGGTACCTTGTAGATTGACTAACAAGGGAGGTGTCATCCAGGGCTTCAAACTCCTGGCGATCAGAAGGAGCAAGACTGAGGGAGCTCCATTCTGCAGCTTTCTCGGGATCCCGAGTAACCCTGTCGGTCATCTTCAGGGTCCACTGGGGGATGAAGACCTCCTCACCATCCGTCGAAGCTTTGGATTTTTTGTTGGAGGGAGCATCAATTGTGTCATGCCTCCTCTTGGTTCGGGCGGAAGAAGAGACATTAGCCCTCTCCACCATTGGTTTCTTCCCTTTACCCAAGCATCGCTACGGGCACGATATTCCTGATACCCCTATAAGAGGGGTCGGGAGAGGGAAGAGAAGCCTCTTGATCTACGGTCAAGACCCCGGGCGATCGTTGCTCGGCTGTCACAACGGCCCTAGCGGCCTTCACCCGCAGGCTTAGCTGGATTCATTCGGGAGGCACCGCAAAGAAGAAGGACAAGAATCAGAATTCAAAACATATCACTTTAGTCAAATCAAAGGATGATGGTTAGAAGCTCACAATGAGCCAAGCCCCAGTACTGAAGGATGGAGTTATACTCCACTTCATATCCATCTATCTCTTGATACCACGGAATGGATTTGATCTTTCTGATGGCCGCCTCGTCTTCTCTGGATAAGGGAAGGCCCCGGTTACTCTCGGACGAAGAAGTAAACCTCCTCCAGGTGGTTGGGAAGTTAAGATCTGATGGAGGCGCCCGACAGAAAAAGTATCGTTCACGCCATCTTTTGTGGTTAGAAGGGCAAGTTCCTTTGACAAGGATGTTGCCCCTCCAATAAAGTTCAGCCTTATTGCGTTTGGAAAGAAAGACCCATCCGGGAGGATGGGAGATAGAAAGAACATGAAAATGTACAAAAAGAGAAAGAGATGGCGTAATGCCAAGCTCAAAACACAAACCCAAGAAGTCGAAGATGAGACGCCAGCTATTGGGGAGGAGCATTCCGGGACAAATGTTCCAGTGATTCAAAACTGCAGAGAACAAAGGATTAAAAAAGGGAAAGCGAACCCCGCTTTCCAGTGCATCTATGTACAGAGAAAATTCACCCGAAAGGGATGAATCAACCCTCTCATCAGGGTGGGGAGCCCTAACCTGATAAGAGGAAGGAAGGTCAAAATCTTGGACGGCTGAAAGAAGGGTTTCTCCATTATAAATGGAGGGAACAGAGCCAGGTCCACCATTGGACCCGGAGGTTTGAGGCTGCCTAGAAGACTCGACAATCTTGGAAGATCCAGACTCAAGGAGGACAGGAGAAGTTTCGGTTTTTCTTTCAAATCCTTTTTGAGAAACTTCAACGAACTCCTGCCAGAGGACGGTTAGGGTTTTGTTATCACTATCCAACTGTTCGGGAGCGGGGAGAAGCAAAAGCATCATCGCTATCACCAACATGGGGTACTAAAGAAGCCCTATCGTCCGCCATTACTCGTTTGATAAACTACAAAAAGAAAAGACCGGTAAACTTACCGATTCAAGGTGAGACGGAAGCTTGAGAGCGAGGAAGGCGCGAAGCAGACGACAAAGGTTCAAATTCCAGACAGGAAGAATGAAACCTACGAAGACAACGAACCGCTTTTAAAACTCCCGCACGAGTGTTCGGGAATCTAAACGATCGAGATTGATTCAAAATCAACGATCAAGATTGAAAGACGTTTTGAAAGTTTGAACTCACGAATCCGAAATAGGCGTTCGGAAACCGTCGCTTGGATGACGTGAGCCACGACAGATCAACTGCAACGAGATATGTGGCCTTACACTCACAACGCTCGAGGAAAAGTGACCACCGCATTAAATGTGATATGACATTTAATGAAGCACGCAGAGATCATCACTTGACGACGAACCCAGTTAAAAACCAAGCCCTCGAGATCGACCGAACGCTTGGTCTGGGGGGCTCGTGATATGGAGAGTTTATGATCAGACCGGGTTCATACCTGGTCCGACCCTCGACCCCGGTCGAGACGGAGAAAACCGAATCACTCCCGAGCGAACCGGATCCGGAAGATGGCTTGCTGAAAAAGAAAGCTTATTCGGCTACAAGCGTGCCCTAATCTTACTTATGGATTAGGGTAATCACCCTGATGATGGCAGACTCAAACTGACGGCTGCGGATAATCATTATCAAAGGGATAACTATAGCATAACCTAACGGTTATCTCAGGAGTCCTCTACTAGCCCAAACTAGTAGAAGTCTATCGCTCAACGGATCTCACTGATAAGATCCAACGACTACCCGAAGAAGGCTCAAGTGCATCCAACGAAGGAGATTCGAAGGTACACTCTATATAAACCTCACTACCATACAAGGTGAGGGAGGGATCAATCGATCAAAAAGAATACTATCTGAGACTCAGGTTCAGATACATACTGATAGACCTAGACTATCAGCGATCTGCTATCTAGATCACCTTTCCCGTTTCTTCATTCATTAGCTCTGTGCTTCTATCAGAGCCGTCTGTGATTAAGTTCATCAACTGACTTAGCCTTCGGAGGTGGACTCCCGACCCCAGCAGTCGGGCCACATCTGACGCTTTCGTTTTGCAGGACATCACGTGGAGATCCAGAGGCTGAGCAGATTTTGGACGCATCAATATATATATATATATATATATATATATATATATATATATATATATTGGTATCATTGCCGCACTCTGATGTTATTTCATTACCTTGCTTTGATCTATTAATTAATATTGTTAACCTTGATTTAGTCTTGTTCTTGATTATATAATTGTGAATGTGGGAGGTTGATTTCCTCGATACTGATCTTCGAGGCTATGGATCACACACTCGAGTATGCCAGGTAGGGCACCGGCTGGGTGGATGTGATAGCTGATCCACTGTATTCAATGTCTGTGAATGTATCTCCATTCATTCCATTGATGCTATGATCTTCATGCTTGAATTCTTAGCCATGATTATATGATATCTTCGTGATCATTCTTTTAATCTGATTTCTCTAGAATATTGGATCTGAATTCATGTTAGTATTCATCTCTAATCTATAGCTAATGATCCTCTTGAGTGAATCCTTAATTCTCCTTTGCAGCCATGATTGTTTTCATTGAAAACCATGTTTTGATCAAAATAGAAAGTCATGTTTCCAAATTAGAAAGTCATTGATTTTTATCATTAATGGTGTCTAATCCATGCTAGGTAGTCTTAGTATGTTTATGTGGAGTTCCCCTTCGAATTTCGGAGCAATTAGACTTCAAACAAAGAACTTATGGCCGATTTAGTGTTTGCTGTGGCGTATTGTTCACACTGGTCGATTGGGCTAGTAGACCAACCAATTGACCAAGGTAGACAGCAACTCCAATTTTGCTCTGTTTCGACTCCTATCTCTTGGATTTACTTCTTATGACCTATACATGTTTTCTCAAGCTTCTTTAGGTGATTTTAGATTTATTCTCTGATCTCTTACTTGAAGATTATAAGTTTGGATTACGAGGTGAGGATTCCAACTCACAATATGTCACGCCCTCCCAGCCGGTACCCTATCTGGCATACCCGAGAGTGTGATCCACAGCCCGAAGATCAGGTATCGAGTGATCAACCTCCCACATAAACAATAACATAATCATGAACAACCATAACAAGAGTGCGGAAGATAAATCATAGATCCAATAAAGAAAGAATGAATCATAAATGAATCAGAATAATAGATATAATCAGAGTATCAAACAGATAAGTAAAGCGAGGCAAAAATCCCACTTTACAACCAGCGGAAAAGTAGCTCTAAAGAATAAACTAGACAAAACCTAATCCCAGTAGCAAGTACATTGGGTAACTAAATTGTTCTCCACTTTATAGACAACATCCTTGTAAGTGTAAATCTCATAAATAGCACAAGGACGCTTCCACTCAATGGTTGGACTAAGCATCGTACGGAGCATAACCACTCGCGGGATCTTCGGAGTAATTGTGGTAACCGCAATCACCTTCCCGGAGATATGTCTCTTCGCCTTGCGCTTCTTCATAGGGACCGTCATAGTACTCGGACACTGCAGGATAGTCTAACAACATTGTACAATAAAGGAATGAGTTTCAAAGAAACTTCGGTAAAGCGATTAAAAATCCATAATAACATAAATGGCGGGATTCCGAACAAACATAAATGCAATATGATATGAGACAAATAATGAATGAATGAATCTAACTCTATGTATGCTTTGGTCTCTATTAGCGGACATGCTTTAAGTCATAGCACCGTACTTCTTTAGGAAAGTCCACTCACATCCTCAACCATTTAAGATATCTTGGATTCTCTCACGGATCATTTCACCGGTCTTGAGCAGCCGATTGGTAATGGGTCCTTCATCCCTCGGGACAAACCTTGGCGGGGGTTAAGTCAACACACTCTCTCACAACCATTTGGTATAAATCATGGCGCATGTCGGGGGTAAAACCTAGCCAAATGCAAGTCTTCTACTTAGTTACATCAAGTCGGATCCGAGATACTTCCATTCCTCGTCCTCGACGATCCTTTCCGGTATCCTTCACACTAGAGTCGAGCGTATCCTATGGCACCGACCAACTCGGACTACGGACTCATCAACCCTATTGATCATCCACATATGGTAAACGGGAAGCTCTCACGTCCTCTCACGGGTTGGTTACCGGTCTTAAGCGCCCGTGAGCCCAAGTCTAACCATATGCAACCCTACCAATAAATGGCCCCCACAATGTGATTCTGTCCTCTCACGGGTTGGTTACCGGTCTTGAGCGCCCATGAATCCCCATTGCTACCACGGGTCGTTCGGTCTCAATACCCCTCCGATTAGGGTCTGACATAACAGGACATCCTAGCCAAACACTACTAGACAATCCTAGATATGTCATCCAACGGTTTAGGAAGGTGTCCCGAGAGGGCATCTCCGGAAACATCCCATAATATTCCCGTAGTAGTCCAAGGACAGAAGTGTCGAAAGGACACCTCTCCTTTCCAAACCATACGTAAGCATACACATGCATCAATTCATATCATCACATATATGGTAACTTCATATATGGAAAGAAATCAGTAATTACAATCACTTGTATAACATTGGTAAGTAAATCATACATGAATCAATTCAATATGAATAAGTAATGCTACTGTAATCAAAGCTATGCAACAGTAGAATATCATTGTAAGAATCTAATTTAGGAAACATATTAATGATATTCAAATATAGAAACTAGATTCATGCTATCTATGTAATTAAGGAAATAACCATCCTTACCTTTTATAACTCGTAAGGAATCCTAAGAAATCAAGTAAGATCTTGGCAAACTTGAGAAGAAGGTCCTAAACAAGTATATACAACATATTAGGAAAGATCCCTAATGAGAAAAGATATCAAAACATCCGAAAGCAGACCAAATCTGGAGTTCTTTGTACTCATTGGTCGAGTGGATTGGTCGAGTGGTCCAGTCGACCAATCAGTCGACCAATGCGAGACGATAGCCTATAAAATCGAGTTTTAAGATATGAAATCCGAATTTGGTGGTTCAAAAGGGTACTAATCAAGGGGTAGACTACATCAGTAGTATTCTAGCATATAGGGGACCTCAAAACACTAATCCAATCAAGGTATCAAGATCCAAATTAGGAAACAAAAAGTTACCATAATTAACTCAAACATGGATCTTGATGAATTTGAAATAGAAAACAAAGACAAGAGCAATAGGAGGATGGATCATTGCTTTCGGTAATGAAAACATGAAAACATACATAGGTCTTCATGGAATAAGGCTTAGAAGCATAAATCTAAATAAGGAAATAAAACCTACCATATATGTAACTATCATGCATCATGAAGAACACATAGTATGGTAGAAGATAACAACTAGAAATCTATGGATTATGGATTATGGAAAGAAAACACAACAATTAACTACTAACATGATCAATAAAAGAAGATCCAAAGAGATCAGAATTCAGATTAGAAGTTTAACAGAGATTAAATCATGGTTTGATCATGAATCCTTCAAAAGCTTGCAATGATCATGGTTAAGATCATTGTTCTAGACTCAAATCCTTAGGATGATCATGAGAACATGTTCAGAGATGTTTGCAACAGAGAATGCAGCATCTCCTCTACTGTCTCAACTCAAAAAGGAAAGAAAAACAAAGATGGAGGAGAAGAAGAGAGAGTAGACATACCTTTTGATGCAAAAAGAAGAGTTCCGACGAAGATCCGTCAAGAAAACACCAAGGATGCAAGAGAGATGACTTGCAGAGGTCTTTGGTTCGTTCCAGAGGGTTTGGAGGCAGCAAATACGAAGTGGACTCGAGATTGGACTTAAATAGAGCAAGAACAACCTAATTGCCAAAGACAGCACTCATTGGTCTAGTGGATTGGTCGACTGGCCCAGTCGACCAATCGGTCGACCAATCTTGACAACAAGGCCAAAACGAGGGAATTGAAGGTCAGATCAAATCCAAACCTAAAGGGGTTTTGCACACAAGTCAAGTGACTTACCTAATAGGTAGAAATGCCTTCAAACCAAGATAGAGAGCACTCCAAGTCCATCAACTAATTAGATCTTCATCAGGATTCAGTTTCCATAAATAGAACCTCATCATCAACTTTCATGGATTCAAAGCCAGACACCAAGTCCTCTACTGGGATGGCCCAAAGCTGACTTCTTACTTTACTTCGGGTCATCGGACCTACAAATAACAAGGTTTCCGGGTCAAGGTTAGGGCTGGGTTTTACACAATATGCCTATTTACATGTCTTATTGTAATATGACATGAATGAATGACCTAGCTACTACTGTTTAATTTCCTTTACATCATGATACTTCTGCAACTATAGTAGCTTGTCCATATTGTGAATTACATATTTGAATTGATTATTGGTTATGAGAATGTGATATGGACTATGATGTGGATATGAGTGTGAATATGATATGTATGGAATCATGATGTGATGTGGATGCCTAGGTCGTAGTTGTGGAATGGGGAATGCCCTATTGGCTTTCTGTCTTTGGACAACAGTGGAGGTGGTATGGGACACTCTCCTATGGTGCCCTTTGACTCTTTCCCTGACTACTGGTTGACATACCTAGGATTGGTCTAGCAGTGTTTGGCTAGGAATCCCCTGTTATATCAGACCCAATTCGGAAGGGTATTGAGACCGAATGATCTATGGCAGTAATGGAGATTTGTGGGAGCTCAAGACCAGTAACCAACCCATAAGAGGACATGAATCACATTGTGGGGGCCATTTATTGGTAGGGTTGCAAATAGTAGACTTGGGCTCATGGGCGCTCAAGACCGGTAGCCAACCAGTGAGAGGACATGAGAGCTTCCCGTCTATTATTTGTTGATGACCAATAGGTTAGTGAGTCTGTAGTCCAGGACCTTAGACTATGTAGGACTTTCTGAAGGTGTCAACACTGTACTCAAGGTCCATCTCCCAAGTCCATCATCATTCGAGCTACATCTTTTTACAAAATCACTCAAGGTTTCCAAAATGGGATCTTCACTATTAATCTCCATTGGTTCTAGATCAGAGCCAATGGGTTCAACTGAGAGGGTCCACAGTTGTCTTCTACCTTGACTTCGGGTCTTTATACTTATAACATAAATTTCTTGATTAGTGTTTGTGAGGGATTTCACAATTTAAGCAAGCAATCTCACAAATACTTAACTGTGAGTTCATAATAAACGTACATGTGACCATTTTATAGATATATCTACTAAAATCATATATCATTTGAATGGTTCACATTATGAGTGAATGGGCTCATATATTTCACCTTGTATATGTTTAAAAAATGGAGAATGTTCAACTCAACTTCTAATAATAGATTTCCCTTGAGAACAAGTAGCATAAGAAAATTCACTTAATTGAAGAATCTTCTGGTTATTCAATAGATGAAAAATGGATTTTTAATAATTTCTTACATCATACTTGATCAGGGATGGTCCAAGCAGTCAGGCCAAATAATAAAACTATTGGAATCAATGTTCTTTTGATTTACCCAAGCATATGTTTCAACCATGTGAATATTCGCGTAATACAAATTGGGAGAAATATCTACCATTTTTGTAGTAATGTATAGATATTCACTTTTACCACCATTTTTAGTCTCAATCTGATAATCATTTTGGCAAATAGCTTTGAAACTTAATAAGTTTTTTTGAGACTTACAACAAATAATGCATTATTTGTAGCCAATTTCGTCTCCCAGATAATAATAGATTAGTTTTTCTGGAGCCTTTATTCAATGTTGTACTACCGATTATTGTATGAACATCGGCTTCTGCATCATCAAATAAGATTTTTTTTCTCTCTCAGTAGCACATTAGAGAATATTCGCATTCTTCATCAAAATGAAACAAAATACATAAAAAGATATATAGAAAGTCAATAAAAAAAATTAGAAGGGAAAAAGATTAAATTTAAGATAAACTAACATATGAGATGAGATTTGAGGGGAAAAGAATTACAAACTAATATAATATCAATCCTGGGCAGCGGATATCTATTCTTGATGGTCAACTTGTTTAACTCCTGGTAATCAATGCATAGACGCATACTACCATCCTTCTTCTTAACAAACAAAACCGGAGCTCCCCAAGGTGATACACTAGGCTGTATTAAACCTCTAACTAAGAGCTCATTCAGCTAGGGATTAAGCCAATCGAAAACTCAACCTCTCTATCAGGAGGCAGCCCTGAAAAATCATCTGGAAAAACATCTACGAAGTGACAAACAACCTTGACTTCTTCAATCTTCTTCTCTTCCTTAACCTTGCTTCTAGATGAAACACCTTCCACTAATGCACAGACTTGCATCAATGCGGTCAAGGTCTTCTTACCAATTCTTCCTTTCTCACCTTGAAATTCAAAAACTGAATTTCCACACATCTGAAACTGAATTTTCTTCGAAGAATAAAGAATTACAACTTTATAGGCTGTCAACCAATCAATTCCCAAAATGACATCAAAGTCCTTCATATCGAGAAGTACTAAATTGGCTTCCAAATTCTTCTCACAAACCAAAACAAGACATTTATCTAGTTTCACAATAGATCCAGTAGGAGTACTAATCATCAAACAACTAGATAGATTCTTGGGTGTTAGGTCAGTCTTCTTTATGAATGTAGATGAGATGAACGAATGAGATGCACCCGTATCAAATAAAACAAATGCAGGTATAGAAGCAACTAACAATGTACCTATTACCACATCATGGTTCACATCTTGTTCAGTATTGGAAATACTTAACACTCTTCCGGAAGGAGGGGCAGGACCACTCTTCGCTACAGGGGCTGACGGCTGAACAGGTTTCTTAGGACAAGCACGAGTGAAGTGTCCGACTTGCTTCTGATGGAAACAAATAGGGTCCCTTGGTCCAACCGGAGTCACCTGCAATAGGGGGCTTACCGAACCATGGGTCTAAGATTAGCATTCATAGGCCTAGCATTAGGAATATTCATAGCTTCTATATTCCCACCATACTGACTATGCTGGCCAGCATGTGAAAATCCAAGACTCTGACCTACACTCCTAGGCTAAAATGTAGGAGTAGGGTATGGTGTAGGTCTAACAAATCGCAGCTCAGTATGGTCAACTAAGCCAGGATTCCTTGGCTGCCATGGTCTTTGCACGCGAGCACTCTCCTTCTCAGTCTCTTCCTACTTTTTTGAATTCTGAATCACTTGGACATAACTCTCAATAGGCTGAACAGTGAGATAAGCCCTGATTGCAGGCCGCAATCCTTTGAAGAATTTCTTTGCCTTCACACAGTCAGGCTTCAAGGAGTCAGGGGCAAGAAGAAAAGTTCTTTGACCTTCTGTTGGTAATCCAACACAGACAGAGGACCTTGCACAAGAGCCATAAACTCGGCTTCCTTGGTATCCTTCACAACTTCAGGGAAATAATTCTTGCAAAAAGCCTCTTTGAAAATTTCCCAAGTCACAACACCAGCATGCAGTTCTTCAAGAATGGCCGGGTGGAGATCCACCAAGCATCAGCTTCTTGCTGGAGCGTCTGCTCAGCAAACAAAATCTTCTGAGCTTCAGAACACTGCAGATGACGAAAAGCCTTCTCTAGCTCTCGCAGCCACTTGTTCGGAAACAAGGTAGCTTTGGACACACCAATGAAGGTAAGCACTTGCAACTTCAAGAAACTCTCCATCAGACGTGTATGAGGAGTTCCAGCTAACCTTTCCGCATTCGGGACTGCAGTATTAGGGTTTCCGTTCACACCAATACAAGTCTCATTATGAAGAGTCATGAAACCCGTCATCATCTGATTAAACTGGTTTGCTTGCTGCTACATCATATTGCCCATGATGTTGGCAATATCATGTAAGCTTCCTATATTTGGGGCATTGAGTATGTCATTAGTAGTATGATCATCAGTATGAGTCTACTGATCAAAACCATCATTAGGTATCTCTTCATTCCCGTTGCTGTTGGATCCTACACGACGATTACTCAACAGAACCATTCTGCAAAAACCGAAAATATCAAAAACACCAAAAATCGGAGATTCAACATAAACCACATGTCCAAATGATTGGAAATCTTAAATCAAGCTTATATACATCCATTTAGTCATCAAACAAACAATCATAGGACAAAAATCACATTTTCCAAAATTCAACAGAAATTGGAGCTACTATAACTGTTTGTTAACTGCTTGGTTGATTGGCCCAATCGACCAACCAATCGACCAAGCCTGGCGACACGTGAAAATCAGGCTTTTAAGTCACAATACATCATTCCAAACTCATTTCAACCCTTGCAAACTTGAGAGAGAGCTCTGGAGAAGAGGTACTAAGGTCTTTCTAAGTGCTTCCAAGTTGATTTGGTGCTTCAACAACAAATCTTCATCACACTTAGATCATCATACATAGTAAACACTCTTTTTCTCTCTCAAATGCAACCCTTCATGCTTGCACTTCAACAAATACCATGTTATGTTTGTGTCTATTGTTAGAAATCATGTCTAGGAACACTTAAAAACATGTTCCATGAGTTTTTAACACAATGCCATGCTTAGACAACAGGTACTAAGGGCCTGTTTGGTTACATGAGTCTGGAGATTTCAAATATCTAGAGATTTCAAATCTATAAATTTCAAATCTATGGAGTTATAATTTATAAAATTAGATGTTTGGTTGTGGAATGAAATATGTGGATTCATCCTAAAAAACTATTTGATCGACGTGATTTTTGTGAATGTGCAAATGTATAGCTTTTTTGAAATCTCTGGATTTCACCCCTTACCCATAAATCTTTAGATTCACATTTTTAGTGTAAAAAGGTAAATCTCTAAATTTCATGAATCTAGAGATTTTTACAACCAAACGGGTATAATTCTCAGATTCATGAATCCAGAGATTTCAAATCTCTGGATTCATGTAACCAAACAGGCCCTAACACAATCTAGCTTTCTTTCACCGCTAACGCAACCGAAAGTTCCAATTTTTAGGGAAAACTTCGATTTCTCACAAACCGCTAGGAGTTTTCACACAAAATCAAATGCTACATGCTTGAAATGATATGGTAGATGTGTACATGTAGTTTGATTCAACCAATTTCACAATTTAAAAAAAATCCAATTTTGACCTAATTTGCAAAAATCCCCAATTTTCCTTCTTGATGAATTTTTTTACTTTAGACCAAGATTTCGATGGATTTTCTTCAAATAAAACATCTTAACATGTTATTCCAAGTATTATGCACATGCTAGTATGTTCAATTTGCAATTTCCCCAAAATCAAAATTTTCTTAAAAATTACGAAAATGCCCTTCTTGCTGAATTTTTTCGTAATAACACTGACAATCAAATTCCTTTGTCTTTTCCATAGACATTCACACTATGCAGGGGCAAGGATGAGGTCACCTAGAGGGTGCCAGGAGAGGTAAAGGTCAGGTTCCAGCTTAGCCACGAGCGGAGGTTCTCCAACTTGATTAATTCGACACGTCACAGGCAGAGTTCCTGTACAAGGCATACTTTGAGTATTGTTGCATCGAGTTTGGTCGACTACTTCACCTACCGCAGCTCAGGGTATTCAGGATCAAACAGAGATTTGACCTATGTAGTGGACTCATCTCTTCACGGCTGACTTGCCCGTGTATCCTGAGCTAGTGAGGTTATTCTTCAACAACCTCTCATCTACTGAGGAGGCCAAAGGTCAAGGCCGTCCTTTTCGACTAATCATAGAGAGCCGGGTCTGGGAGACATAGATTAGGTTTTCCACGAGGACATTGGCTCAGATTTTCCAGGGGCCTTATTATCCACGCGAGCACAAGTGGATACCTACAGGAGATGAGGTGGACAGCTACCTGTTACCATATGAGCCTCACGAGATATGTTCCACTCTTTGGAACGACCGAGAGTGTTACGCTCCACGAAACAGTGGACAGATGATGGATTCGACTAGAGTTATCAGTCACATTGTGGACCGAAACATCATGCCGAAGGCCGGACATCATCATCGGGTCACAGTGATGGAGGCCCTAGTCATATATCGCATCTACATGGGATTTCAGATAGACTTGTGCTACATCATCCAGAACATCATGATAGATCTGGTGGCGCATCCGAGTACGAGGAACCTTTGTTTTGGGTGATTACTAACACTGGTCTTCCGACACTTTGGGGTGAGGCTAGAGGACACATAGACTGTCACTGGAGCTCTAGGATATGTTATCGGGACTAAGACGATTTGATAGATGCAGCTCACCCAGACTGAGAGATCCGAGGGTGAGGATGATGATGACTCAAAGGAGGAGGGTGACGAGTACACTGGTGGTGGAGAGGATGTCAGTCCCGATAGTGATGATCAAGCCGGTGATAATACTAAGATGCATGAGGCTAATCCAGAGCATCACGAGATCCCCACATCATCGCATTTTGAGATCGGAGGTCCATCACACACAGTTCCAAAGACTTCGGATCTGAGTGCACAGATGAGATCCATAACTTTCATGCTCAAGAGGATGGAGGTCAGACAGGAGCAGATGTATAGTACGATGGAGTCGAGGCAGGAGCAGATAGAATTGAGATAGGAGCGAATAGAGTCTTAGCTCACTCAGATTGCGAGAACATCAGAGTACTTAGAGATCAGAAACAATCACCCAGATAGATTGTACTTAGGATTTTCCATTTATGCTTTATCAACTGTGTTCATTGTAAAACTTTCCTAGAATTAATGAAGTTCGCTTTGTTTCACTTTATTATTGTGTATTATGCACTTTCCTTTTTTATTGCATTTTGTGATATTTGTTAAATCATAATTATTGTGTGATATTCAAATAAACAAATTATGCTTCATTAATTAAGTTTCTAGTCCAAGTGTTCTATTATTCACTTCTAAAAATTATTGAGTCATTTTTGGATCTATGACTTAGGAATGTTCAGTCATTGTTTTATGTGGTTAGGATTTCCTTGAACTTTGGGCTCTGATACCCTAGCTGTCACATTCACCCAGCCGGTACCCTACCTGGCATACCCGAGTGTGTGATCCACAACCCCGAAGAACAAGTATCAAGGAAATCCTCCTCCCACATGCACAATAACATAATCATGAACAAGATATAATCAATGTGTAATAACATAAACAAGAGATCAAGATAAGAAGAGAGAATGACAATATAACCAGAGTGTGGAAATAATGATATCAATGTATAATATTCAAAATGTAGAGTGCGCGGAAAATCACTCCACAGAATACAATGAAAATGTAGTTTGAAATCTAAAAAGAAGATTACAACCGATTCCAAAAGAAAAGTAAGAAAGAAGAAATCAAACTAAGCTAGAGTTTATTCTACTTTATAAAGAACATCTTCATAAACATAAACTTCAGAAATTAAGCATGGTCGCTTCCACTCCACGGTGGGGCTAATCATGGTACGTAGCATGATCACACGAGGGATCATCACCGAGATCTTTGTAACTGCCAACACCATGCGTGAAGTATGCTTCTTCAGCTTGTGCTTCCTTGTAACACTGGCCGTCATAGTAATCAACACCTGTAGAATAATCTAACAAAAGATATTTGCATAAAAAGGAGTGAGTTTAAAAGAACTCAACAAGGCAAGTTATTCCTTAACAACATAAATAACATGATAACAAAACATAGTATGATGCAATATGATATGAAAAAGACAATGCATGTATCAATCTAACTCTACGTATGTTGGTCTCTATAGGCAGACATGCTTTAAGTCATAGCACCATACTTCTTTTGGTAGGTCAAGTCACTCTCCCTCAACCATCTAGGCATCTTGGGCTCTACCGGTGGTAGTTGGGTCCTGCATCCCTCGGGACATTCCATGGCTAGGGTTTAGGTCACCGCTCTCTCACATCACCATTGGTCTAAGTACTGGCACATGTCAAGGTAAAACCTAGCCAAATGCAAGTCTTCTACTTAGTTATATCAACTCAGGTCCAGATACGTCCATTCCTCGCCCCGGGCGATCCTTTCAAGTATCCTTATCACTAAAGTCAGCATAGCCCCAGACTACAGACTCATCAACCCTATTGGTCATCCACAAATAATAGACGAGAAGCTCTCATGTCCTCTCACGGGTTGGTTACCGGTCTTGAGCGCCCATGAGCCCAAGTCTACTATTTGCAACCCTACCAACAAATGGCCTCCACAATGTGATTCATGTCCTCTCACGGGTTGGCTACCGGTCTTGAGTGCCCACAAATCCCCATTGTTGCCACGGGTCGTTCGGTCTCAATACCCTTCCGAATCGGGTCTGATATAACAAGGTATTCCTAGCCAAACACCGCTAGACAAGACCTAGGTATGACAACCAATAATCCGGGAAAGTGTCAAAGGGCACCATTGGAAATATCCCATACTATTCCCACTGATGTCCAAGGACAAAAATGACAAAAGGACACTTCCCAATCCTAAAACATACCTAATCAATCACATTCCCAATTCAGTCATAACACACACAATTGATATCTCATCATATAGACGGATACATATAAACATGATCAATTGCATATGTAATCGACAAGGATAAGTAATCATACATGAATCAAATAATAAGGAGATACATGAGTAAGGTACTACTGTACTTGAAGTACTTACAGCAGTAGCATCATACTTATGAAAGTACAAGAATGGCAGTGAATCTATGAAATTCCCAAAATAGAAACTAAGATTCACGCAATCTATGTTAATATGGAAACAATTGTACTTACCGTAAATAGCTTCGATGAATATCCAAAGATCAAAGAGAATGGTTCCAAACTTAGCAAATAAACCCTAAACAAGCATAGATACAACATTAGGAAAGAGGCCTCGGAGATCGGGGATCAAACAAATCAAATCTGACGAAGAACACAGCTACTGTCAGCCTTGGTCGATTGGGTGGTAGCTTGGCCCAGTCGACCAAGCAATCGACCACCTGAACAGTATGCAGTAGAAATCTGATTTTTTATCCGAAACTCATTCTACAATATCCAAAACACTACGAAACTTGGAGGAAACCTCTAAAACAGTAATATAACACTAAAATAGCATAGATTAGACACTAACAATGATTAAAAAAACAATACTTACTAATTTGGAATCATGACTTTCTAATTCGGTAAAATTCATAGTTTTTGATGAAAACACGTTAAGAACTCAAGAGAAAAACTAGAGATTCATTCTAGTAGAACATAATCAGTAGATGATACATGAAACTAACATGCAAAACAGATCTAACACGCTAGAGAAATCAAATTGAAAGAATGATCATGGCTTCATGAAGAAATCACAAGGATCATGGTTAAGATCATTATGAAGATCATAGTACCATAAGAATAAATGGAGATTGTAGAAGAGATGGTTGCAAGGATGCAACATCTTCTTCATAATCTCAATATAGAGAATAAATCATAGTAAGAGTAGATCAATACCATACAAGAGAGATTACTAACCTTTGATTGAAGAACAAGAGATGAAGAACTTGAGATCTTGCAAGAGTTCTTCACAAACACCAAGGAGAGGCTTTGAGAGAGGCTTCCCACGTTCTCTGAGGGTTTTAGAAACAAAGGAGGCTAATAAACACGTACTTCTATTATATAGAGCATCAACAGACCTAATAGAGGATCTTTGGCAGATTCTGCCCCTGTTGGTCGATTGGTTGGTCGATTGGCCCAATCGAGCACCTAGTCGACCAAGCAAGACAACAAGGCCAAAACAGGAAAATGAAGGTCTAAATCAAGTCCAAATCCAATGAGCTTCTTCCAACACAACATATGACTTACCTAGTATGGAGGAATGCCTTCAAATCATGTCCAACTACACTTTAAGTCCATCAACTAGTCTCATCTTCATCAAGGTGCAATTTGATTTCCAAATCTGACAAAGCTTCCAAGTATGGAACACCATCATCAACTTTCATGGGTTCTGGGTCAAACACTGTGTCTTCCACTGAGATGGCCCATAGTTGGCTTCTTCCTTTACTTCGAGTCTTCGGACCTACAAACAACAGGGTTTTTGGGTCAAGGTTAGGGCTTGGTTTCACACCAGCCATGGTTGATTGATGAGGATCGTACCCCTTGCTCGAGATCCCAAAAGTGGTAGCCAATCTTTGAGGGATTAGAGTGACAAGACCCACCTAGAGGAGGGCTGATTTTATATCTTAAAGCAAGTATGTCTTACTAGAGACTTGCATGGTTAGCTGCTAGATGCATCCATACTATTGCATATCATTTTTTCATTATTATTATTATTGTCATGTTTATGATGTTGATATGTATATGGGATTGTTGCCTTACTGAGTTTGTCAAAACTCATCCTTTGTGGAATATCTCTATTTTCTTCAAATGACTATACAGATGCAGGAGAAGTTCCGTATGTCTGGGAGAACCCCAATGAAGAGACTCTAGATATGTCAATGGGAAGTACTGCTGCAGAACACTAAGCCTCCTGTGGGTGCATAGAGTGCACTTATAGCACCTATTGATGGCAAGAGGAACCAATTGGTTCACCATTTGGATAGATCGATGAGAGAGGGTTTCATGACTCCTTTTATTGAGAGATTAGAAGAGAAAAGTGACAACCTCGAGAAAGACCAAATTAATGATTACACTTTGAGTTTCTCTCTGCTTCCACTGAAATACTCTTTTGGACACATTTCTTTTATTCATTCTTTGGATTATATTCATTTCCCTTTTATTGGATTTTGGACACTTGTATTCCTTTATATTAATTATTGAATTATTCTTTGCTCTTGATTTGGTATTGTGTGCATTTATTATTACTGATGGCTAAACTATGGGTCTTGTGACTGTGGATCACACCCACGGGTTGTCGAACAGGACCGATACAAGCGAGTGGGGTTTGACGCCACCCCTATAACTTCTTCATATGAATGCAATTATAGGCATGCTTCAGAGGGTTGAAGCTACTGGCTATTCCCCAGGTGGCAAACTTGATTTAAATATGACCACCAACCCCATTTGGATCATTTCTTCCACAAGAAACCCTAAGAGCTCTAGAGAAAACTTCCCTTTTGTGCCTAGGAGTGATTTTGAGATGTCTGTTAGCTTCCAATCCAATATTCACACGTTCCTTGCACGCATCTCAAGTAATCTACCCGTCAAATCACTATTTTCTTTTAGATAGGTCTCAAATAGAACCCTAACTTTACCATTTTCATTTTCTTTGTCAAAAGCCAAATCTTTCTCAAAATTCTTGGCTTTTAACCTTTTTTCTTCAACTTTTCAGGCTTCTAATCTCCCATCTCACATTTCTCATGCATTCTTTAACCTTCTCTTTTCTCATTTTTCTCAGATTTTCAAATTCTTATTAGATGGTTGCCCACAAAGGTAGGTTCATTCCCATCAAAGGTCGTGGGAATGGGCATGGGCAAGGTGAGGCTAACAATCCCATTGGCCCATAATACTTTAGATTAGAGGAGGCACAGATGTTTTACTTCACTTGTTTCAGACACATTCCCCATTGAGTACAAGCACCCACTTATTGCAGATGAGCTCACAGATTTCAAGATAATGGAGAGATATGAGGCACTTAGGTTGAGTAACATGCTCTGTCACACCCCACCCACCGGTCTCGGTTACCCGCCTAACAACCCATGGGAGTGATCCATCACAGGATCCACGGTTTTAGTCTATCAATAATATTAAATGCAAGTAAAGACAATCATGAGCAAGAATAAGTTCAATAATTACAGGAGTCCAAATACCCCCAATAAAATAATCAAGGAAAGAATAAATGATCAAAAAGAATATAAGTTCAGCAGAAGCAATCAAGAAGAATTAAATGATTTTCTTTCCAGTTTCTTTCTCAAAAGCTAGGTAATGTTTCTCATGTATTTCAAGAAAAGGGGTTCTCCAATTCTTCTCCATACGGAGGGCAAACTGCCTGGCAACCTGTCTCCTCTACCCATCAATGGGTGCTATAAGCGCATTCCATGCACTCGCGGGAGCTCCCCGCACAGCTATATCCATTTCCCATTGCCGGTGCCACATCTTCTTCATACGAAAAGGCTCCTTCATGGGAAACCAATCCATCTTTCGACGTATATCCTCCATCTATACAGGCTAATAAAACAGAGACAAATAAAGGAATGAGTTCTGGAGAACTCAGTAAGAACAAACAATGATTCCCATTCATATGTCAAACCATCAGAAATGCATATATGATATTTATGAATGCAAAGTATGAATACCGCTAAGATCTAACCATGAAAGTCTCTAACAGTTGACATGCTTTAAGATATAACACCAACCCTCCTCTGGGTAGGTCTAGTCACTCTGATCTGGTAAGGACTGGTTACCTTTGTAGGTGTCACATCCACCCAGCTGGTATCCTATCTGGCATACCCGGGATGTGATCCACAGCCCGAAGATCCAGATCGAGCGGCCATGCCTCCCACATACACGATAACATAATCATGAACAATATAATCAATGTTTAAAGTAAGCAATAAACAGATCAAGTGAATAAGAAAAGATAATCAATCAGAGTGCGGAATTTATTAAGTATCAAATTCACATAAAATAATCTTAAAGAGAAAGAGTGATCAGGAGTCACTCCTTCAATAATAGCGGAAAAGTGGTTAATCAAACTTAATTACAAACAGTACCCAGAGTAAATCCATTAGAGTTAAAGACAATATGTCCAAATATTTAACAGTCATCCAGGGAAATGGGGCACTACACAAAGTTTTCTTCTATCCTAATGATTGTTTCTTCATAAGTGTGGATGAAGTGAACCCAGCGCTGCTGCTCCCTCCCCATGGTGGGGCTAACCCTGGTACAAACTATAATCCTCCTCGGCACAGTAATCCTGACTCTCATCGTAGCCATCACCCGAAGGGTAGTATGTAGGATCATAGCTCGGGTCGTAGAGTGCGCCATTAGAGTTTTCTACACCTGCAGGATAATCTAACAAATTGCACGAAAGGAATGAGTTCAAAAGAACTCAGCAAGGCAAGTCGTTTCATAATACACAGTTCATTCGATACTAGTCATGATATGATGCTAGATGATATGAGACAATGATGATATATGATTCTAACCCTAAGTATGCTAGTCTCTAAGGGAGACATGCTTTAAGCCATAACACCATACTTCTTTAGGTCGTCTGTCACTCCCCCTCAATCATACAAGTTATCTTGGGTCTGCCGGGGTAATTGGGTGAAGTCCTCATCAAACCATGGTTGGGGATTAAGTCACCACTCTCTCACATCACCATTGGTATAAGTATTAGCGCATGTCGGGCGAAGGCCTAGCCCAATGCAAGTCATCTACTCAGTCGTATCATGTCAGATCCGGATACTTTCCTTATGGCACCAACCAACTTGGTTCCGTATCCTTCATGCTAGATCAACGTATCCTATGGCACCGATCAACTCGGACTACGGACTCATCAACCCTATTGGGAAGCTCTCACGTCCTCTCACGGGTTGGTTACCGGTCTTGAGCGCCCATGAGCACAGGTCTATCCATTTGCAACCCTACCAATAAATGGCCCCTTTCGGGTATCCGCAGTATGGTTTACGTCCTCTCATGGAGTGGTTACCGGTCTTGAGCGCCCATCAACCATACTCTACCACGGGTCGTTCGGTCTCAATACCCTTCCGATTCGGGTCTGTTACGACAAGGAATATCCTAACCATACACCTAGACAATCCTATGTATGTCATCCAATAACCCGGGAAAGTGTCGATGGACACCTTCGGAGAATATCCCATACTATTCCCTCCGATGTCCAAGGACAGAAGTGTCGGAAGGACACTTCCCAATTCCAAGTCATACGTAGTCAATCACAAGCTCAATCTCATCATATCATTCATAATCAATAATTCATCATATAAACAAAGGCATATTATAACATGATTGATCATATATGAAATCATGAAGTATAATTAAGCATGATATTCCGAATGACATGTAACATACTATTACTGATAAGAATGCATATAAAAGTCATGCATGGTAAAGGAGTACACATAGGAAATATATTTACTGAGTTCTCAAATTATAAGCATGTTTACATAATCAATGTACTTGAGTTAACGACCGTCCTTACCTTAATCGAGTCGTAAATAAAATCAAAGATCACCAAGAATAGTCCCAAAAGTCAGTGTTGGTATCCTAGACAACATACAAGTAACATCAGAGAAGAAAACAATCGAATCGGAGGTCAAACGAATCAATTCAGCCAAGTATAGGGATGTTATCATCTCTTGGTTGACTGGCTTGTCGACTGTTAGTCGACCAAGACTTGTTAACCATGGGCAGAATTGAAGACTTGGTCCGAAACTAACCTTCCGGTGCTCCGATCGACACAAATTTTGGAGGGCATGATTATAACAATATGGGGACACTACACACTAAATTTCATGACGATCCAACGGTCCAATTAAAAATACCCAAATCGAAGCCCTATGTTCTATATGATAAATATCAAGAATTGAATTGGAATTGATGGAAATTGTAAAGAATGATGGGAATCAATCAAGTGAATGTTTAGAATCAAGTTAGAATCATGAATTCATAATAATCTAGGCTTAACATGCATCTACATATCAGTTTTGAATCAAGAATAGGTTGAAATGAAAGGAATCAAAGTAATGAAATGTAAGTAATCCTAATGGAATCATAACATAGCAAGAATGGGGTGATGATCATGGAATTGAAAGGGGAAAACTCATGGTTAAGTGTTTGCAAGGTTGCAGCACTTCAACCATGGTCTTAAGATCATAAATTGATAGAATAATGAATAGATTAGAAGAAGAATAGAAGGAATCATACCTTGAGTTGATGATTGATGTGTAATACTAATGATTGGAGTCAAAGATCTTCACAAACATCAAGAAAAGCCCAAGAGAGTGTCCAACTTCTTGCTCTGAAGTGCAAATGATTAGTTTAGGTCCTCATTCACGAGTTCCAAAAAGGTAGGGGGAAAATGGGAAGTGATTTTTCGAAATCCATTACTGCTGGTCGACTGTAAGTCGACCAAGGCATGATAGCAACTTCAGGAGTGGATTTGGAAGGCTAGACAGATCCGAAATGAGTTGGGTTTTCTCCTACAAGTCAATCAACAAGTCTAGTTTCAAGAAATACCTTCGGATTGATCACGGGGGTCCAATAGGTGCTTCAACTAATTCAATCTTCATCGATGCGCAGATTTTTACTCAACACTGACAATGTGCTCAAGTAAGGGGCATCATTGTCAATGTCCATAGGCTCTGGATCTAGCATCGAATCATCAACTAAGAGGGCCCACAAGTCTCTTCTACCTCCACTTCAGGTCTTCAGACCTGCAACAGTATAAAATCCGGGCCGGGTCAGGGTTAGGATAAGGCCGGATTTTACAGTAGGGATCCTGGGTAAAATGGAAAGTCCACACCTGGCTCTCAAACCATGGCTAGGGTTAAGTCAACACTCTCTCACCACGACCATTGGCATGAGTACTGGCGCATGTCAGGGTTTCTAATCCAATGCAAGTCATAATGGTAACATACTACATGAAGTCCAGATACATCCCCTATGGCACTAACCAACTCGGTTCAGTATCCTTCGCAACCTAGGAATGAGAACCCTCACGGACTGGCTAGCGCTATTGGACTCCATTCCATAACCCTATGGTCATCCACATATTGTTGGGGCGGAATGCTCTCATGACTCCTCACAAGACCTGGTCCGTTCCTTGGACGTTCATGAGCCATATGCAACCCAACCATTGTATGACCAACAGTGGACCATTGTCACATCACTGTCGTCATGGGTCATCCGGCTTCAATTCCCCTACCGAAAGGGTAGTAGCATGTGGGGTACCTAGCCATGCAACTCTAGACTTTACCTAGGTATGTCATCCAGTAGTTATGACAGTGCTAGAGACATCAGCGAGCATGTGTCCCATACCACTGCCCTCTGATATCTCAAGCCAAGATATCCCAATGGAATACCCCTTCCATCAAAACCACAAACTATCATCCATCATCATATCACATTCATAATTGACAAAGTATATGTAAAGACAGTACAAACAACAAGCATATAATAAGATCAGCATGCTAAACAAGGTTACAACAGTATATGAAATGAAAGAACAATAATAACAGACACTGGACTAGCATGTTCAAGTCATTACATAAAGATAAGATTGTATGTCCTTACCTGTAAATAAGTAGAATTCCTATGAATTGCAAACCACAAACAATTATAAGACTTCTATTGGAAACAGAGGACACCTATAAACAAGGTTACAATAAGGTATAAGTTGAATGAATCAAATCGATCAAATCCAAAAGTCACTTGGTCACTGGAAACCAGCCGGTCGCTTGGGTCGGTCGCTTAAGCTAAGCGACTGCCACTAGTGACCGCCCCAAAAACAAAGAGTTTCAATCCAAAACTCAGGCTTCTGATCATCCGTTTTCAATCCGAATTTTGAATGATCATTGTCCGAATTTCAAATGTATCACTCCCACAGCCAATGGTGATACTAAACTTAACCAATGACACCAAGTTTGTTACTCAAATCTTCCTCTTGGTTAGATCAGCCCTTTTCACGAAAGCAGGGTTTCGTTTTCGGATATGATCTCACCAAGATCATTAAAAAGGTAGGTATTTTAATAGAAGGATCATGAACAACCAAAGAGGAACACTAATCTACTTTTATCATAGCTAAAGGTGGAGTTTGAGTGAACAGGGAATCACTTACCTCACCAGATCAGCTATGAAGGACAGTAGAAAATTCTGGAACATTAACAGCACTTCAAATCACCTTCAGCACATCTCCACAGCCGTCTAACCTCCAAAAACAACAATCCCGAATATAATATTCGTAAAATAGGTGAGGGTTGCTATTTATAGAAGTTTGGGGGCGAAATCCCGCAACCAAGACCAGGCGTTCGGTTGGGGCGCCACTAGCAACCGTCCCCTAGTATATTGCTATACAAGGGTGCTTTGCTCAGGGGGTTGATGTCCAAGTACAACCTAACCCTAATGAACACATGGGGGAGATCTTACCTTCATTCCAAACATCTCCAGACATCACTTGCCTTCTAGAAGTCCAATTACCAAGCAAGGTAGGCTTTTCATCATGAGAATCCAAATCCATGGGTTCAGGGTATGGGTCATGGACTTCTATCTAGACACTCCACAAATTTACCTGACTAGACCTTCAGGTTCTCGGACCTGCAATACGGATCCCGGGTTAGAAATACGGGGGTTGTTACATGCTCGAGCTGAACGATTCTGATTATCCTAGATTGGTTAGACTCTTCTATTGCAACCTAACTTTCTTCGAGGAACCTGTGGGTGAGAACAACACCGCTTGATCATCCAAAGTAGGGTGAAAACACCCCTATTCACTTCTCCACTTGCACGCTGGCACACATACTTGGCATACCCTACATCCACAAGGAGAGGAGATGGATTCCACCAGGGACTGAGTTGGATGATGTCATCCAGTAAGCTAAAAGGTAGCTCATTTTCTTGGTCCTATGTTATGACTTATGCATGGGGGTCAAATGAGTGGTGGATATGCTTTCGTCAGGCAGGGTCATCTCACGGATTGTTCGTAGAAACATCGTTCCCAAGAGAGGGCACCAGAGTGAGATCTCACTGATGCAAGCCCTGATCTTCCCTATTTACACGTGTTTCCACATAGACTTGGCATTCATGATCCAGAATGCCATGATCTACAGCGTGGAGAACTCAAGAGTGGTGAACATCACCTATAAACGTCCATTAACTCGCATCTTCCAGCATTTTTATGTTGACCTAAAGGGAGAGGAGTAGCTTACCATCAAATTCGAATGTACGACATACGCTAATTGATCTCTTAGATGTGTCACATCCACCCAGCCAGTACCCTATCCATAGTTCCGAAGATCCAGTATTCGAGGAAATCATCCTCCCACATTCACAATAATATAATCGAGAACAAAATTAAATCAAATGTTAACTTTAATAATCAAAAGATCAAGATAAGGTTCAAGAATACAATCAGAGTACAGAAAATGATACCAATAGAATAAATCAAAATGCAGAATGAGGCGGAAACTCACTCCACAGTAGCAGAGGAAAAGTTAATTAAAAAGGAAGATTACAACCAGTTCCCAAAATAAAAAGGGGAACAAACTACTAAAGTCTCAACGAATCTAATAAAGATAAAAGGAGAATGAGACGATGTCCCATCGCTGGCACACAAATGCAAAAGTCGAACTACTCCTGATAAGTATCAGTCTCATACTGATAGTCTTCCCGACGTAGTCACCATAGCCAGTATTGTATTGATTCATCAACCTGGTCTTCATAGTACTGATCATCATAGTCAACAGTAGTAGTACCTGTAGGAAAGTCTAACAAAAAATGTTGCAAAAAGGAGTGAGTTCAAAAGAACTCAGCAAGGCAGTTCAATCCATAATAACATAATAACACATGATAGCAAATCATACAGAATGCACAATGATATAAAACAAACAATGCATATATGTTTCTAACTCTATGTATGCTGGTCTCTATTGGCAGAGATGCTTTAAGTCATAGCACCATACTCCCATGGGTAGGGTCCAAAATCACTCTCCCTCAACCATCTAGGTATCTTGGGTTCTCCGATTGGCAATAGGTAATGAAACCTTCTCGGACAACCTTGGCTGGGGTTTAAGTCAACACTCTCTCACATCACCGTTTGGTTTAAGTACTGGTGCATGTCAAGGTTAAGCCTAACCACATGCAAGTCTTCTACTTAGTTATATTAACTTAGATTAGATACTTCCATTCCTCCCATCACGGGATCCTTTCAGGTATCCTTCTCCCTAAAATCAGCGTATCTTTATGGTAGCCACCAAGTCGAACTACGGACTCATCAACCCTATTGGTCAGTTACATCAAGCTAACAGGTAGTTCCCGTTTCCTCTCACGAATCATTTCACAGTTCTTGATTTCAGGGGCCCTTGTTCCACTTCCGCTACCGTACCAATGAATGTCCTCTCACGGATATTATGCACCAATATTGATTGTGCACAATGTGATTCATGTCCTCCTCACATATATTACACACCGCTATTAAGTATCCACAAATCACCATTGCAACCATGGGTTGCTCAGACTCAATTCCCTTCCGATCGGGTCTGATATAACATGGACATCCTAGCCAAACACTTCTAGACATGCCCTAGGTATGTCAACTAGTAATCAGGGAAAGCGCCAAGGGGCACCACAAGAAAATGTCTCATACCACCTCCATTGGTGTCCAAAGGCAGGAACGCCGAAAGGGCATTCCCCATTCCCAAATCACAACCTAGGCAATCACATTCCCAATTAGTCATTCACAAGCACAACTGATAATACAAAACATAAGTAAATAATCATTCATAATTGAAATAACAATTGAATTATAAGAACAAGTACTACTGTAGTTGAAGAACTACAACAGTAATATAATTATAACTAAGTACAACAATAATAATGATCATGTTATCAAATCTAAAGACATGAATATTAGGTTATTAGGGATTAACCATCCTTACCTTAAGTAACTTTGTAGAATTCCGAAGAATAATGAGGAAGAGGTTCAAGACTAGCAAATAAACCCTAAACAAGCATATAATAATAATTAGGAATAAGACCTAGAAGATTGGAAGTCAAACGGAAGCAGACAATGCAGATTTGAGGCTACTGACTTGGTTGGTCGATTGGTTGGTAGGTTGGTCCAGTCGACCAACTAGTCGACCAATGGAACAATACGGGGCTGCAAACCCTAACTTGGTCATAACTTGTTCGTTTGAAGTCCTATTGCATCGAAATTCGAAAGGGAGCTTCCTAGAACATATTAAGACTATCTAAGAAGGTCAAAGTATCAAATCATGGTCAAAAGATAGGATCTTGATTGAGCCATCAAAATTTAGGGTTTCATCATATATATAGTCCATGGCTCTTATGGAAAGGCTAGGGAAAATAAAGATTCACCCTTAGGGCAAAGAATTTACAATCAAGAAAGGTGTTGGGGAGGATCCAATAATTAATAAAGGATTAGGGTTTCCTAATTTGGTTACCTCTCATGAGGGTTACCAAAGGTTCCCTCCCAAATTCAACTACTATGGTTTCTAATGGAAAGAGAGACAAGGGATTCACCCAACCAATCATGGGGATCCAAGGAAAAAGGGTGTGAGACCTTTCCCACAATCACAAACTTTGTAGGAAAAACAATACAAGAGAGTAATGAAGAATAGCATTGGGGAGGATACATCAATTAACATAAACATTAGTTTTAACCAATTTGGTTACCCTCTCATGAGAGTTACCCAAGGGTTTCCTCCCAAAATCTCCCTACTTTTGGTTTCCAATGGTCCAAGGAAAATTAGGGATCAACCCCTCAATCGTGAGGACACAAGGGAAGGTCATGGTAATGGTATGAGACTTTCCCCACAATCATAAAGATAGGTAGGAAAATCATGGAAAGAGTCATCAAGATCTCAGGTAAGATCAAGAAACAAGAACATCACCATACGGTTTCAAGAATGTAGAGTGAATGAGGGATTCACTCTATGGCTAAGAGAATCAAAGAAGAGGTCATTATAGTAGTGTAATACCCTTCTCATAATCAGAAGACCAGAAGTATAGAAGAAAGAATAAATCAAAGAAGAAACAAATCGATTACTAACCTTTTAGAAGAAGAACCCATGAAGAAACTCGAACGGATGCTTGAGGATCTTCCTTGGCTTTGGAGGAGAGGTTCTAGGGTTCTTCCCACGTTCTCCAGAGGCTTAGAACTGATTGTGAGTGAAAAACACGGAGTTCCCCCCCCCCTTCAAATAGCATAAAAAGTCCCAAAATCACTCGGATTTCCAAAATTGACCATTATAACCCTGTTGGTCGATTGGTTAGTATATATAGATATACGCATATGCAGTCCTACATGATGCCTCTTTTTTTTTTTGGTGAAAAGAACAACAGGTGCTTTCTTTCTAGCTCTTCCTTAGTCTCATATCCTTTGCCTGAGTCCTTCCTCCTTGACCACCTAGCCCTTTTTCAATGCACACAGCAAACAGGGTCTTACAGGACTTTATGCCTAGTTCCCTGAGACTTGAGGCATTGCAAAGAAATATGTTTTGGTAAACATTACTAAACAAAGAGTAACTTACAGCCATAAATTCCAACTGTTGTCATAATTGAACTCATGATTGCCATCAAAGTGACTAAAGGTGCAACTCCAAACACCAACAGAGAGAGTCAAATATATCATCTTCTGATCCCTCGCTAGAAACAGGGTAATATATATATATATATATATATATATATATATATATATATATATATATATATATATATATATATATATATATATATACTAGCAAAGTAAGACACGTGCAAATGCACGTGGCCATATGAGAGAGAAAAGATATCGAGTCAAAAAAATAGAGAAAATTTTTATATTAAGAAAAAAGACAATTGAAATAAACAATCAAGTTTTGGGGGGAGGGAATAATCACTTTTGAGAGGGAGAATAAGTACATAGAAAATAAGTACAGGAAATAGTATTCAAAAACTTAAAAACAAAAAGAGATAAAGAAGATTATTATTAAAACAAATATATTTGAATTTTGCACATAAATAAGAATTGAATTATTGTTTTTATTCGTTTTATGTTTTTTCTTTCCCCTAAACTATGTTATGCAGTGAATGCCAATTTCTTTTGATTTAAAATACCTTTAGCATCAAGGTTTTATACACAAATATTCATTTTCTGCAATTTCTAATTTAGTTGTTTTATTATTTATGTCCTTATCAACTTTTATTCTTTTATTTTTGGGTCATTATCAACCAATTATAGTGACTGGGTGCCCATAGGTTCTCTCGAGGGGAAGGGAAAGATGTGGTAGGGGCAGAAATTTGAACTCATAACATTTTAGGACTTTCTATTTCTACAAAGGAGGTTGCAACCATTGTCAAGTTTTATACATGTTAAAAGCTCATTTAATTTCTTTTGATGGTTTCTTGTTATTGTTATTTTAGACATTTAATTGACTCTTTGTACAACTTAAATCATTAGTTGAAATGAAAATTTTTGATAAATATAATATTAAATTCTTTTCAAATTTGATCTCATAAATAAAATTTAAAGTATACAAAAAATGGTCTCTAAGTGGTGGGTTAAAATAATCAACAAAATGAGCAGAAAGCTGTCATTGTTTCTCTTACTAATAAAATGAGCAGAAAGCTGTCATTCTTTTCAAATTTGATCTCATAAATCTATGGTTGTTATGATGCATTACAATTATCCTTTTACTTTTCAGTCCTATTTCTAGTAGGAATCCTTAATAACTCCAAATTTAAAAACCTACTTTAGTTGAAACTTGGCAACCTAGGCTTGCAGTTATTTCTCTCTGTAAAAGCATTTATGGGAACTTTCATGATCTCCATAAAAGAAACATTGAGGATATGGAAACATTAGTTAACAGACCAAGTTTTAGTCAAACCGAAGATAGGTTTCTTCTGAGTTGCCTTGCCTTTTAAAGGAAGAATCAGAGACAACAAAAACACCCTTTGAAAGCTTGTTTTATGGCAAGATCTCTACTTAACGCATGTCTGTGGAACTGTCTTTGGAGATTACGATGCTAAGTTGCCCTGTCTTAGCAGCAAAATTTTACGGCTACTTGAATCATCACGTGGTACACTCCAACTAATATGTTGTTCAGATAAATCTCCATATGGCCAAGAAAACTCCTCACAGAACAATTTGAATGTATTTATCATTAGTACAAACTCACGCAAGCACGCGTTGTTTCATTATTTGACGATTAAACCTCGGCGTCAATCAAAGCTTAGTATCCGGCTTCATTGTGTTGTGTGTTCATGAACTTACTCAGCACCACTTCGTTGAAACCCTAAAAGTACTTCCCCTGTCTGAAGACTAGCAGAAATAGAACAACAACTACATTATAAATATTTATTCCCTAAAACCCGAACGAAAATAGGTCGTCATGAACAGATTGCAGCCAGATAGAGCAACAGAACCAGGGTTAACTTTTTGAAATTTTGTCCCACAAACCAAAACCAATAAAAACCCTCCACAACCTTATATCCCCAGTAAAAACTATTCAAATTCATAGAGCCTCCCCACATTAACCCAAAATACTCAATTCATTCGGCTGCCTCACCAAACCATCATAAAACATAAGTCCCCTACTTCATCCTGAACTCTCACAGGTAAGTTGCTACCTTAAAAACTCCTTCAGCTATTCTTCTTTTCTTCTAGAAGTCATATTCAAAGTGTTTCTCATGAGAGTTCTGTCTAATCACGACTAATCATTAAAATCTTCTAAAACTTTGACTGAAACTTTTCCTAATCCTAAGGGGAGACCGTATCAGAATTGCATACCCATCCACATAGGGTAATTGTCTGCAATTATCCTTTTACTCTTCAATCCTATTTCTAGTAGGAATCCTCAATAACTCCAAATTTAAAAACCTGCTTTAGTTGAAACTTCTCAACCTAGGCTTGCAGTTGCAGAGTTGAACAACTCCATTAATTGGGTTGCTTGCTGAATTGAAAGATAAAGTGAAGGAAAAGTTACACATCTCAATTCTTCTATACAGTTGTAATTTTGCTATACTCTTAATCAGATTTTGATTTTGAATTAATCTCTCAAGAAAAGTAATCGAATCCAACCAGTAGCTGGTGAACACAAATTTACCTCATGAACTGACGTTGACTTTTTTATCAAGCTCATACCTGCGAAATCCCATCTTCAACTTCTTCTAACGCTTTATCATAAACAAAATTTTGCTTCATCGGGAATCGCAAACCTTATTGTCCCACACATATCTAAATCCCCTCACAAGAATTAAAGTTTCAATCGCAAGCCTGATAATAATAGTTTGCAAAGATAAGGATTTAAAAAACCCTAAGGATCATGGTTACCGATTATACCTACTTCGAATTGAAACTTTAAGACGATTGCCATTCATATTGGAGTAGCAGGCTTTAGCTTCTTCTCTATTCTTACTGAGAAGGAAACCCTAGAATATGGAGAATTTTCTGATCAGACGATCTGAAACTTAACAAAAAAAAAAGCAAACAAATAAAATATATAAAGAGAGAGACTGAGATTGAGAGAATTAAAATTATTGAAGATTTTCGCTCAATGGTCTGCAATATTATAAATTTGCAACCTAAGTTTCTAATCCTGATTTCCAAAAACCTGAGCTTATTATACGACAAAAAGAGGAGACTTATTAACAAAGATAACTAAATAGAAGAGATTGGTTTTCGCCTACCTCTTGTAGATACCAACTGGAAACCCTAAGAAATCAATCATTCCGATCTTTTGAGATCGATTATCGATCCATCTTCCTTCTTCCCCCATTGTCCTTCTCACCATCGTTCGGCCTTTTCTGCAATGAGATAACAAATACATAGATTCAGAGAGATCAAGAGGGATTCAAAGCGAGTTCAAGAGGGAGAGGGATATAGAGAGTGAGAAACTGAGATTGAGAGAGGTCGTGAGAGATAGTGGTGATTTAGAGAGAAATTCAGAGAGAGTTCGAGAGGCAAAGGGATAGAGCGATAGAGTTTGAGAGAGATTGAAAGAGGTCACGAGAGAAATCGGGATTAAAATTAAGATAAATTCATAATAATTCATGATATAATGTCCAAATTATCCTTTCAAAAATAACTAAAGAATAACAAATAGTACAACATTATTGGTATTTAGAAAAATTCTAAGGACAGCAAAGGACAGAAAAAGATTTGCAAAAAAGGTAGAGTACATGCTTTTATTATAGTAGTATGATATATATATATATATAATACTAGTAAAAAATTACACATGCAAATGCACGTCGCTTGTTGTACTTTATATGCTAAATAGACAGTGTTATAATAATGAAATAAAACATGCACAAAATCTATTCATACTAAATTTATTTGACTTAGATCCAAGTTTTGGTCACTTTTAGCCATATCCAAAAAGTTAAAGAGAACAAGCAATGTATGCTCAACTTACAATCTTAAAAAAGTCCTGCTGATGTCAAACTTTAACAAAGACACAGAAATTAAAATACAAATTACAAACATAATTAAGCAATGTCCTGTGGTCACTTGTTTCCGAAACCAAAAGAAAACTCAATCACCAACATGATAAGTGGAAGATATTGTTATCCCTTGATGGTTCAAAAGTGTTCGGACTAGACGCATATTGTTCTCCCCTCGATGGGGAATTGTTCAGGACTCCCACTAATCTGGGTGAAGTCACCATCCCTTCCCACCGTGCCAGGAGTTGGTCATATTTTAATTTAATTGTTTATAATTACTCACCAGGATGGTTTGCACCAAGACCAAGTCTCAAGGAAGAAAATGAAGAAGATAAGGATGGGAAAGCTAAGAACAGAATAGAACTTTATTTGTTTATGCTTACTTGCTTTGGGTAGGTATCCTCCATTTCCATAAAAATAAAAAAAATAAAATAAAATAAAAGTAGAAAATAAAAGCATTCTTTTGAAAATCATACACCCAAGAACCCAGTCATTACAGCCACACAGAAAATTTAAACTATATTAGCTCCATTCTAGAACAATATCAATAATATGTACGTCGTGGCCCACAAATTTCATAAACTATTACACAGACAAACATGTCAAACCTTCCCATTGGGGATTTCAATGTTCCTAGCAAGTCAATTGAACCATTTTCTTGCATCCAAAAGCCACCAAATAAATATGAGGCCCAAGCAATACCTAAAGCAACAGGTGCATAGTTGAATGTATTCCAAGAGATTGGGTAGTAAGTCGGTAATAGAAAGACTAAACAGGTATATAACATATCCATAGGAAGGCTACTAAGCAAACTTCCCTGCTTGCCTTGCCAAGATAAAATGATCGTGCTCTGAAGTTCTTCTCTTCCATCACCATTCTCGCAAAAATTGGAACTGCATACCCACCAACCCATCCAATAGTACATATTGAAGTTATAGCAGTAAAAATTACATTTACTTTCAAGATGGGTAATTCAAGAAAAATTCAGATGGCCGCACACAACCACACTGAATTGGAAAGAATCTTGTGTGTCGGGTGCAACTTTTGCCAGATAGTTGAGAAAGATGAGGATAAATTCAATAAGTACCATTGGATTAAAATTATTTAAACCTGATTAGATCTTGAGTAATTATTGGGATATTTCTCCAAGGAGAACATCCAAATCTGATTACAAGCATCAAGAAACCAAGGAGGATTCTAAAGAGAAGTCTAGAACAGGTGATGCAAGGGGAGTAAGAAAAAAATTAAGGTGCTTGCTGTTATAGACATAGTAAGAGATAAACCTGACAAAGTAATACTGACAACTGTTGCTAATTAAATCTAACTTGGTCTAATGGCTTAGAAGTTCAGTAAACAAATTTTTAGGATTCTTTTTTAATCATATTCAATCATGTCAAGTTCTGTGAAGGTCCGGAGCATGGCATTCATTTGAACCCTAAGAAAGTTTTGAGCCTTAGCTCTTTCACGGTTAATAGGAGCCTCATCCATGATAAAAGGGAGGGGGCAGAAATTCTTCTTCATGAAGATCAGATTTTATAATTGGTCAACCACACTTGAAAATTTCATCCTTAACATATGAAACTCCTAGATGCCAGCAATTACTCCCGTTGCTATCAGTTGAAGGTTGGTTTTGCTATGAGAACAAAAACTAAATTATTTTTGAAGATTCTAAGTGAAATTGAATAGTTGGAGTAGCTTCATTACTAAATAAGAGAATAATTAATAGATTTTCTTCATAGGTCAAACAAATCACATAATTAGAGAGAAACCTAAAGACATTAAAATTCAGAAAATTCTCTGTGGAGCAATACGGATTAAAAATACAGAAATTGTTTCTCACGGATACTTACTTTGTCAAACAGATTTTAGGAAGCTGAAAGGTTTCTCGTTTGAAGTTGAGGAAGCCCTTCATGAGAGGTATCTCGTTTTGACACTGACGAATCCTTGAGGAAGTTGAGAGAGATTGAGAGAGATCAATAGATAGAGAGAGATCAAATAGAAAACTAATGTTTGCAATCAATAGTTGATTGGTTTATCCATGTCTAGGGTGGAGGACGTTTTTATTGATTGCATAGGGACCTTCTCCTTTCTTTACTGCTCTTCTTTTTCTTCTTAACATTTCTAAATTCAAGTTTTAAGTTTTTAAGTCTACTACGCTTTCATTGGCAATATGAAAGAAAGAAGATAGGCTTTGATTTATAAATATTTTAAAAAAATAAAAGGATAAAAGAAAAGAAGGATCCTAGTTGTTGTTTACAAAGAAAAATGTGTGATATTTGAAAAAAAAATCTTTTATTTCTTTCCTAAGAAAGTGATTAGTGGTTTAAAATGATGGTTACTACTTCAATTATTTCCCATATACATTTCTTTCTTGATTAACACTGCAAAAGAATACTTCTTTCTTTTATTTCTTTCTTTTCTCTCCCTTATATGACTATTTTGAAGGAGATACACATGTGAATAAAAATCTAAAAAAAAACCTAAATGGGTTCTTTCCCAAGTTAACAATAAAATCCAGAACCCAAAACGCTGACCAAGTTACCAAGAGGTCCAATGGCATGTAGGTCCCTCTTAGTCTTGCAAATTAAGTAGTCAAATTCCCAGTTTAGGTGTTTTAAGTTTAGTTCTAGTAGAATTCTCATCATCTTCTTAAATGAAAGAAAGGACTCCCCAACCCTTTTTGCTATTGCATCTTCTCTTCTCTTCGTTCTATCTTTTCCATAATTATGTTCTGAGTTGCTAAAAAGAGATTCTCTCGTTTCATCCTTTCACTTGCAGAAACTCCAATGGTAAGGAGATCCATGTCAATAGTCCCTAATCATGAGAAACATCATATCAATTGTATAACCAGACGACCAACAGATATATACTACAAAAGTATGTCATTGGCTAGACATTTACCAGAGGAGTGGTCTGTAGGAGACTGTTGTAGTGCAAATTCTAGCAGTCTAAATGCCTCTACAACAGGGGCAGATTCAGGATCCAATATTGGGGGGCCAAAGAATGAAAGCCATATAACATTCCCATTAGGGAAGCACTAATACTGTTTTGCCACATATATTGTGTGGACCCTTATAAGACCCATTAAAGGTCCCTCTCTAAATTATTTTATTATATTAAGCAATATGTCTACTTATATTTTGTGGGGCGCACACATATTTAAAAAAATAAAAAATAAAATAAAAAAAAAAAGGGTAAATTATTGATAATGATATTTGCAAACCAATGGTAGTTAATTACCTTACTTACTATAGACATTTTATTCATAAATCAAAATACAAAGGGATAATTAATATTGCCCCCTTATACTTTGGTTTTATTACTAATCAAACCCCCTTCTTTGTGAAATTACTATTGCCCCCTCACTTCTAAAGGTGTTAAGTGGCTGTTAACATCAAATATGAAATGTCTATTTTGCCCTTAAAATTAAGAAGTAAAAAATATGGCATTACCCTCATTTATAGAAACTATATTGCATGTCAATTATATCCTTAAAATCTTATATTTTAGAATTAGTTTTGGATTTGGTGGCACGACATACTTATGACTGTTGAAACTTTCACATTCCACTTAAATTTTTCATAATCACCATGATGGAAGTTTTACAAACAAATTAGCATATAAGATCTAATTGATAAAAAATTTGGTAACATATATAATGGTTAGCATATATTAGGTAATTTTCAATTTTTAGGTTTATTAAATTTGATATTTCTTAATATTTTAGTGTCTATTTAATTACATCTTTCTTTTATTTGGTGATTTATTTTTAGAGAAAAAAAATCACATCTTTCCTTTATTTGGCGGTTTCATTTTAAAAAAGAAAAGTGAAATTAAAGTTAATTTTTTCCTATTAAAGGTAGTATTATAACTTGAAAAAAGAACAAATAAGTAAAAAGATAATTCCAGGGTTATTTTTGGAATTTTGAAAAAATATATAGATGCCACATCATCAGTAAACTGATGGAGCTTAACGGTAAGGGGGCGTTAGTAATTGTTGACAAAGTTAAAGGTTTGAATAGTAATTTTAAAAAGTACAGGGGATAAAGTAGTAATAAAATCAAAGTACAAGGGGGCAACAGTAATTATCCCAAATACAAAATAAAATAACAAAAATTGTAGAAGAAATAAAGTAACATTGAATATAAAATCAAATAAAAAGAAGAAAAAAAAAAAGAAAAAGGAGAAAAAAAGAAACGATAAATAAATTGAGAAAGAGAAAGGGTACCTAATTGTGGAGTATATTTTTTTCTAAATTTTCTTAACCCTCACTTATAGAAAGGGAAGAGAATAAATAGGAAGAAAGGAAGGAGAGAGGAGAGAGGAGAGAGGAGAAAGGAGCAAGAAGAGAGTAGAGAATAAATAGGGATTGAGGAGTTAGTTTCTAAT